>NC_058130.1:27489074-27506394 GCF_016433145.1 Gracilinanus agilis | reverse complement strand
ATATATATATATATATATATATATATATATATATTTTTTTTTTTTTTTTTTAGGCCAGATCTATGATTTCACCAGTTTAGGGAGTTCCCAAGTGAGGCACTTCCTCTATCAATGCAGATTGGTGTCTGCTCTACAAATTAAAATCTATGACAGAGAAAGTTTCTTGAGGCACTGAAAGATTAAAAGTGACTTGCCCAGGATCACCCAGCTAATATGTGTCTGAGGCAAGAATTAAACTCAGATGACTCTGAGGGCAGTGTTAAGTCCTCTAAGCCATTCTCCCTACTTTTCCCCCTCTCCTCTTTATATTTGTTTTTCTCTACACATAATATGTACATATGCATATATTCTCTGTCTTAATATATATATTATCAGCATATATATGCCCTCTATTTGACTTTGTACATATTTTATATGTACCCCTCACCTCCAGTTGAAAATAAGCTTTTTAAGTGAAGGAATTATTTCATTAATGCTTTTGTTTCCTGCCTAGCACAGTCCTTGGCACTTTAAAATTGCATATTGAATTAAAATGTAGATTTAATGTTTTCTGGAGCAAGGACATAGACTAAATTCTAGCTGGTGGTCCTTCCCATCAATACAATTCAAATAACTTTAAAAATATTTATGCATCATGTAAAATGCTATCTCTTTGACATAAATTCACTTCAATAAGTCTTCACTCTTTAAAAAGACTCTATATAATATTATATAATTAGAATTTGCTCCCCAGGACTCTATATCCTGGCATCCCACTTTCCTTCTCACATTACATCCTTACATTTTGGAGATAAAGTTTGTGTGTGATCCCGCCTCTCTTCTTTTTCCCACAAATGAAGCTGGGAAAACTTTTCTTTACTCAGGTTTTTACTTTATTTCTTTTGTGCCAAGTGATTATTAATAAAACTTATAAAATAAAATACTTGGAGTTATTGGATATTAATTTAAATCTTACATTGTAAAATAATATAAGACCTTCTATCTTAGAATTCATACTTTGTTTTAATTCTAAAGCAGAAAAGTAGTAAGGACTAGGCAATTGGTGTTAAGTGACTTACCCAGGCCACATAGTTCATCCAAGCCTTTACTTTTTAAAAATTTGGAATTTACTCCTATATCTGACACTAAGGAAATGAATAGTTTTTATTTGTGAACAGTTAGCCCTTGGAAATCATAGGCTATGTCACAGCTAGTTCTTCCCTTTGCTGTTTGGTACCTCACACTTATATTTCTCTCTGACAGATGCCAACCCACCCTATTTTTAGAAGTTATCAGAGAAAGATGCTCCCACTGCTCCTTAAACCATTTCTGACAACCCTTATTATTGGAAGGTTCCTAATGCTGAATCTCAGTCTCAATATAAATGCAATTCAAGCCTCTCTTTTTCTAGACTAAGCAGAGAAACAGAACAGCTGGATAGCATTCTGTGTGGCTAAGAGTCATTTACACAGGGATAGGCTCCACCTTCCACCAAAACTGTGTTCTTGAAGAGCTCTAAGTAAATTAGATACTCGTAGACCCAATGATTCAAAGGAATGCTAAGCAATTTTTTCTGATAAAGCGAGGAATTGCCTCTCACTTTATTCTTCGCATGAACCTCAATCTTTAATGTTAACCACAAAGTTGGTGCTCTCTAATTATTTATTGAGGTGTCATAGACTCAGAGATTTACAGCTAGTAGTGGTCTTAGAATTAGTCCAATTCTTCCATTTTGTAGATTAGGAAACTAACAGGATGGAAATGACACGGCAAATGTTTATGATCTGTATTCTATAGCGACCACTGGGCTTGGAATGGGGAAGATGACAAGAAGAAGAAGGCATGGTCCCTGCCCTCATGGAACTTAAAGTCGGGAAAAGGAGGCAAGACACAGGCAACTTCTGTGAGTGGGGATCTTTGCTAGGAACTGGGGAAAAGAACATATAATGGGAACACAACCTGCCTTCAAGTTGACATTTATGTAATAGAATATGGGAGGTACAGACTCCTTTGGGAATCTAGAGGAAGGAGAGATCATCTAGGCAATGAGGAGGAAAAGTAAATCAAGTTCTGGTTCTGGAATCAGCAGAACTTGAGTTCAAATTCACTCGCATATGAATTTGAACTAGCTTTGTGACCTGGGTAGAGTCATTTAATCTCTACCTCAGTTTCCTCATCAATAAAATGTCACTAAGAATAGCATCTATCTCTCAGGGTTGTTGTGAGGATAAAATGAGATGAAGTTCATAACATGTTTTGCAAACATTAAAATGTTAGAAATATAATGACTATTATTTTTAATGTTGATTGAGGGTACCAGAAAATGCTTCATGGATAATGAAGCATTCGATCTGAGTCTCGAAGGATGGTTGTTAATTGAATCTAGTGACTTTTCACTTGGACATTCTTATGCTTTATTCTTCAAGCAATAAAATTCTTGTGTATTTTATAAATCGCTTTTGTACTTAACACTTTGCATATATCTATGATATAAGGACAGAATTTTCTCCTCACCATTTGGCCAATTACAAAATGCATGGACCAAAAGGGTCCAAATTTTGCTGAATGACATTTTTGGTTAAGATGTATAGGTGCACATTTGGCAAACAGTGTCCCATCTTTGCTTGAATTACCTCAAATATGTTTTACATATATCTTTGTAATTTATGGAGCTTGGTTGTCTCTGTTGTTTCCCATTACTAGTTCTATAACTAGACCCTGGCCAAATCTCAGTTTCTAAATTTCAGTTTCCTTAGCTACAAAATGGCGATAATAATATTTGTATTACCTACCTCAAAGGGCTGTGGTGAGGAGCCAATGAGAATGTATATATAAAGTACCTTGCAAACCTTAACAAAAAATTAAATCCAACACTCTACCATCCTATCCTGATGTCAGACTAAATTCACTAACATCCATCACCCAAATGGGATGAGGAAGATTTTACCGTGGGTCCCTGTTTGTGATCTCCAGGCAAAACTATGACAGAGCATTTAGACATTCTAGGTGATTTCTGAAAACTGTGCTCCCTCTTAATGACTGGCCACTGGCATCGTGAGCCTTCTCTTTAATGCTTATAAATTGCCATATGACAAAATAAATATATGTCACGGAGTCTAGCATTTTCTATTGGATTAAATTTAAATTATCCTTAATTGTTTCCCTTTCTTTCTCACCACATGTAGCTTCTGATCTTGATCACTCCATTCTAGGTTCTATGGTTAATCCCCTAATGATACTACCTAGCATTCATGTAGGGCATTAAGAGATGCCCAGTACTTTATATTCAATATTTCATTGGCAGTTCATGGTTATACTATGAGATACACTCTAAAGGTATTCTTATCAACATTTTACGGATGAAGAAAATGAAGTTGAGAGTAATTGAAGGATTTGTCCTTAGTCCACACCTAGTCAGAGGTGTCAGAGTAAGTATTTGAATCCAAGACTTCCTGATTACAAGTACAACATGCTATCTACTTTATCTATCAAGTTCATTTCTACCTTCTCTCCAAATTCTCCATATTCTTAGTGGTGGACTCTGGAATTAGATGCTTCATTCAAAAAGGATTTGAGCACATTCGAATGTACTTTTATATTCAAGAATGACAGGGGAAAGCCCACCTAATTTAATTTCATAGTCTACTTTGTAACCGCATGCCCAATAATCATTTAACAAATACACAGAGAATGATCTCTTAGAGAGGAAGTAATTTGCAAAACTACCTTTGATTTATAGTACTGAATAATTTATTTTCGTAGGACAAATATTCTAATTGGCTGATATGAGGTCTGCATCTTGCCTCCACATGCACAAAGGTGAGTTTCTGATTTATGGTCATGAGAAACAAGTATGCTAAATTCCTGGTTTTGGAGTCAAGGCACCAGGATTCAAAACCTCATTGTGCAAATGGCTGCCTTTTTGACCTTAGAAAAATTATCTTCCCTCCATTAGCTTCAGCATCCTCATCTGTGGAATGGAAAGGATTAGACTAGATGATGATCATTTTGTAGTGGAAAATTTCTGAACAAGACACACTCTACTACTTACTACCTATATAACCTTGATGCAAGGGACTAGGCCTTGTTTACTTTATTTTAAATTAAATTAAAAAAATTAAGGTTTGGCATTCTGGAAGGCAATTTGAAAATTATGTGCAATGGGCTTTAAAAGTATGCCTACCCTTTGATCCAGCCATACCACTGCTGGGGTTATACCTTACAGAGATAATAAGGAAAAATACTTGTACAAAAATATTTATATCCGTGCTCTTAGTGGTGGCAAAAAATTGGAAAAAGAGAGGATGCCCTTTGATTGGGGAATGGCTGAACAAATTGTGGTATCTGTTGATGATGGAATACTATTGTGCTGAAAGGAATAATGAACTGGAGGAATTCCATGTGAACTGGAATGACCTCCAGGAGTTGATGCAGAGCAAAAGGAGCAGAACCAGGAGAACATTATACACAGAGACAGATACACTGTGGTATAATTGAGTGTATTAGATTTTCCTAGTAGCAGCAATGCAATGATCCATGACAATTCTGAGGGATTTTAGGAGAAAGAACACTATCCATATCCAGAGAAAGAACTGTGGGAACAGAAACGCAGAAGAAAAACGTATGATCGATCATGGGGATATGATTAGGGTTTTGATATTAAAACATCCCTTTATTGCAAATTGAATATCATGGAAATAGGTTTTGAACAATGATACATGCATAACCCAGTGGAATTGCTTGCCAGCTCTGGGATAGGGGAGGGAATCAGGGTGGGAAAAATCATAAATCATGTAACCATGGAAAAATATTCTAAAAACAAATTAAAAAAATTAAAGGTAGGTAAGATGACTATAAGGTCAATTCCTAGTCTATATCTGTGATCTTATGACACTGTGACTTCTAGAATTCCTTCTAACTATGAATCTATGAGTCTATTAGCTCTGTTTCCTCTATGCATGTCTGGGAAATGGTAATTATACTTTGAATGCCGCTGGGACATAAAGACATAAACAAAGAACTATATTTGGGTCAATGGATTTGCTAACAACACTGAGTTCTGGTATTTAAAAAAAAAAAAAAAAGGAAAACCGTCCTTTCACAATGACATGAGTCAATCTGAACTAAAAAAAAGCTAATACCATGGACAGCAGTGATCTGACCCAGTCTCCAACTGGTGTTAAAATGGATCTTTATTCTGATTCCTTTCATCTCTGCTTCATCCTGTTTCCCCCCTCCTCCCTCCCAACCCATTATTTCTTCCCACAGAGTGTGGCCAACTTCATCATTTTAGACTTAGAAAGAGTTTGCGGTAATAAGCCGAGAAGGACAATCAAACCAGCAGTGTGAGCTGGAAAAACTTATTATTGCCAATGGCAATCCTTGTCGGAGTTTAGAAGGAAATGCTCTTTTCATGTTGGCAGTCTCTCAGATGCAAGAAGAACAGTGTTATTTGAGACACAAAAAGTTGTGTGCTGATGTAACAATGCATTAATTTATCTTGACATTGAACACCTAATAGAAAAAGAGAGAAAGACACTTAAAAATGCTTCTATTTTCAACAGGAAGATGATTCATCTCTAAGAAGCAATCAAATTCTATCTCTTTGAGGTCAAAAGTCTCACATTTTGCTCTGTTTTGACATCCTATGTCTGTGGAAGGGCATAAATATGAAGAGAAAAGATCTGTACCCCTAGAACATTTTCTGTACCCCTTCCTTGTTCCTTGATCAACCTGGTGGCCAATAAAGACCTCAGAAGTTATTTAATGAAACACCTTTCCCATTTTGGGACAGAGAGGTGATGGATCAGAGATATAAGCTGAGACAAATTTTCATACAGCAACAATGTGTTGATTTGTTTCGTTTGACTATTTTTATTTATGAAAATAAAATGTCTATTTTGGGGGCAGGCATAGTGTATGCAAATGCAAAAAGAAAGAAAACTGCATGAATAAATAATTGCAATACACACACAAATTTAGAAAAGGACAGAAATGACAGTTTTGTTGCTTCTATGTTAAATTTAATATACACATAAAACTATATTCCATAAAATAGAAGTTGTTTAATTTGCAATCTTCTTTTGTGTTCTTGTGTTTGGAAATGTATGTGTTTGTTGATGGTGATGATAGTTAAATTCCTAATAATAAAGGAAAATTAAAAAAGTCGTTTATCATGACAAGGATGAAAAATACTGACAGAAAGACTACAAACAGTGATTCTTTTCATTGAATCATTAAAAAGGATAGGGCAAGGGAATGGAGGATTAGTGAAACCTTATTCCGATTCCCCTGTGTCTCAGTGATTCCTCCAAGCACATCATGGAGTGGGAGGGATCTTGGGTACTTTTAGAAATGGTAGCAACCCTTGATGCCAAGTTTTCCCCATTTGGAGTTGGAACAATTTTGTGGATTGAAGGGAGGGAAATAACAGTTTTCTCTTTTTTAGTCCAAATCATAGATTTATCAGTTATCCTGAAAATCTTAGTGCAGTTTCAAGGTTTAAAAGCTTTAATAGCCTATGTAGAGTGTTAGAGATGGAAAGGATTTTGGAGATCACATAGTCTAAGAGTTCTTAATCTTTTTTGTGTGTCCTGACTCCCTTTGGCTGTCTGGTGAAGCCAAGAACCCTTCATCATAATAATATTTTAAAATATATCAAATAAAATACTTTTGATAACAAAGGAAATCAATTATGTTGAAAGAGAGTAATGAAATATTTTAAAAGTTCATAAGCCTTAGGTTAAGAATAGTCCAATATCATCATTTTATAATTAATAAGAATAAATATCCATGAGAATGAAATAATTTTCCAAAATTACATGTGTTGGGAGTACTTAGTACTGGATCCCAGATGTTCTAGCCTTTAGTCTTAGGGTCAAAATCCTGAGATTTGTGGCATTAACAACCTCTTATAGCACTTACAGCAATTAGAGCCGACATTATTTATAGAGGACTTTACTATTTGCTGAACAGTTTCTCCTTTCAGCTACAAAGTAATTCTGCAAGGAATATCCCATAGCTACTCTTATTCATCTTTTATAAATAAGGAAATTTAGGCTGAGAAAAGTGAAATTTCTTGCTCTTGGACACCTAGTCAGTTAAATATCCTATGTCTTCCTGATTGCAAGTACAGAGCCTTACCTATTGGTCCATGCTGTCTTTCTAAGGTGGGAGAGTTAGCACAATTGCTGTTTTAGCTTCATGTAACTGAAAGACAGTGTAGTATAATGGGAAGAAGCTACTGTTGGAGTCAGAGTATCAGGGTTCCAATCCTGACTGGGCCACTTCTCATGTGCTATTGGGCATGTCAATTAACCTCTTTGCCTTGGTTTCCTCAGCTCTCAAATGAAGTGATTGGAAACAATGACCTCCCATGCCTCTTCTAGCTTTGAAATCCATGATCTTATGATCTTATAAATTCTTCATTCATACCTTGTCATCATTGCTCATCTCTGGTTTCAGATTTATTGACACCCAAACAGTATGGCTACAAACCCCAGCAAGTGTTCAGGAAAACAAATGCCACAAATTTCCTATTGCTATTCTTCAAGGATGGCCTCCAGGAGAGCACATAAAAAGTCATACATTGGATATGTCCAAGAATCCAACTGCTGGGTCCAGGCTAACTGGTAACCTCACCAGGCTACTTCCTCATTTTGTTCTATAATAGCGGTGATGGCAGACCTATGACACTGACACATTTTCTATGACATGCAGCAGCATACAGAGAAGTATGGGGCCGTGTGCCAAGGATGAAACATTTGATGTAGTGCAGTGTAGACACTCTGCGCACTATAGATGACAATTCTTCCTATATTAATTTACCTATTGTGGTTTATTAAATACAGTTATATATTACAATTATACATTTTCATTAAACTATAAATATCATGAAATTATGGTTTTTTTCTTGAAGTGACACACCACCCGAGTTATGCTTGGTTTTTTGGTGAATTTTGACACATCAAGCTCAAAAGGTTGCCCATCACTGTAAAATAGTAATAAAATGGAATTAAATAGAAACAGCCACGTACCTAACAATTGGATAATGCCTGAATAAATCCTTGTATAATGAATGCATTCAAGGCAGATCTTAAATCTCAATCTTGCTGTCTTAAAATTCATGTCTCTTTCTAATATGCCACAGTGTCAGCATAGATCAGAAGCTTCCTATTCCAAAGAAGTCCCTATTTTTGTATTAATGGAACAATATTATCATGCCATAAAAAGCTAATAAATGTAAAACACACAAAGAAATATAGGAACACCAATCCAAAATGGCATACAAAAATGATTAGGATTGGTGGTGAATACCCATGGACTACAACCTTTTTTTTTTTTAAGATGGGAGAAAAACAGGGCCAAAGGCCAGACTTCATACAGACCCAGAAGATATTATTAAATAAGAAGCTTTCCCTGTTTATAGTTGTTAATCTGTTTGATTCTGTGTTGGGAAATATTTGCCCAAGATTTTGCCTTTGTTTTATATATCCTTTTGATTATTTTTGTTGATGGTTGTTTATAAGAATTTTTAAAGAAATGTATCAAGTGGTTACTAGATGGAGACCATTATGGTAAGCCCAAAGGACAGAGATATAGTTCCCTTTCCCCTATAGCTTGTAGTCTGGTAGTAGCTATGCATATGACACAGAAAGAGTTCCAATAATAACTCACATTTATATAATTCTCAAAACACTTTTTTACTATCAATTCTGTATGGCAGATAGTTGGTAGCATCAGCCCCATTTTACACACATGAAAACTAAAGCTTACAGAAACTTAAGTGACTTGATCAGGTTCATACACTTAATGAGTTTAAGAGCTAAGTCTTGAACCCAGGTATTTTGTTCCAACACTAATGCTGCTTTCCATTATGCTATGAGATGTATAAAACAAAATGCTATGTATATTCCCTAATGTGTATGTTTGTGAGTGTATGTATATGTGTGTTAGAGGAGATGAAAAAGGGTGGGGAATGTGAATAACAATTAGGGGAATTGGGGAAGACTTAAAAGAGGAGGTAGCACTTGAGCTGCACTTAAAAATTATATAAGAATTCAAGAGATAATGGAGGAAAGGGAATCATTCTGGGAACAGTCTGATCAAAGGTATGTCAGCAGAAAGATGTAGGATGTATGTAGGGTCTGGAAAGAATAATCTAGTTTTGTTCTTGTTCAATTGTTTTGGACATTTGACTCTGTGACCCTACTTGGGGTTTCTTGACAAAGATACTGGAGTGGTTTGCCATTCTCGTCTCCAGATCATTTTACAGATGACAAAATGGAGGCAAATAGGGTAAAGCGACTTGCAGAGTAGGAATGTCAGGGAAAAATAGGAAGAAGTAGGGCTGGACAAGTAAGGTGTGAAATTGGGCAGTAGGGCTTATATCTCCTATAAAATAATAGGAATTTTGTCCAGAAGTCACTAAAGATTTTTGGACAAAGTAGTGACCTGGATAGCTATACATTCAGAAAAATAGTTTGCCATTAGTCATCTCATTGAGGAGATGAGAGAGTGGAAGCAGAAAGTTCTGCTAAAAGACTGTTATAGTATCTCAGCACCTTGCTATGGAGGCCCTGGTGCAGTGGGAATCAAGAGAAGGGATGGATATGAGTCATATCAGAGAAGGAAAACTAATAAGGCTTCTAACTAAATGGATTTAAAGGATGAGGGAAGGAAAAGGGGAACAAGAATATTCTAATTTCCAACATAGGTACCTGCATAAATCAGAAAAATGATAAAATATAGACAGAATGTTTAAATAAACACATTTTTCAACACACTGAGTTTGGAGTGCTAGTGGGGAATTCAAGTAGAGATGTCCTATAGGCCCCTGCAGATACGGATTTTCTTCCTCACCCACATTCTGCAATCTGCCAAATAATGTGGCTGATCTCCACATACTGTACACCAGCAGCTTTCCTTCTGTCTACTTTCCTTAAATACTAGAATTGTATCCTTAGGTGGAGTCCTGCTGCAAACTTCCTGCTGTGTCTCACCCAGACTAGTCCCTGTAGCCCAGCAGGGAGAAAGCCTCTTCTACAATCTCTGGCTTGTCCCCTGGCCTCACACTTCCACCTGGATCTCCTCTCTTGAACTCCCCCATTCTGCTATACTTCCTTCTCCTACCACTCTGTGCCCAGGGAGTCACATGAAGCAGGCTTCTCAGGAAGAAAATATGACTCATTGTGATATTTTTATTATATCATTTTTTTTAAAATGAAGGGTTCACAAAGTCCAAAGTAGTGTTGAGACATGTTTAAAACTATTTAGAAGGCTTTTTAATATTGATTTAAGTGGTAGAAAATTCTATAGTGCTTTTGTTTATATTAGATAAAGTCAGAAGACATGAGTTCAAATTCCTCTTCTGATTCTATTTAGCTAATGTAGCCAAGAATAAGGCACTTCAACTCTGTAGCTTCAGCATCCTCACCTGAAGAACTGGACAAATGATATCCATGGGACCTTCTTTCCAGGGGCTGTTGAGATACTCAAGCAAGATAACTTATGGAATGTGCTTGTCAAACTACAAAGTCCTATCCAGATGTCAGTTATTATTTCATGGAATGTTTTTTTCCCCATTTATTTTGTTACCATATAAAATGAACCAAAGGAAATCTAATTTTTCTATTTTATCTAATCTACATGGGCACTATAGTCATGCAAAAAAAAAAAAGAGAAGCAGTGAATATAATCCTATTAAAGGCCACTTGTGGGAATACTGAAACAAGTATTTAATTGACTACACTGATTGGTTTAGTGGTTTTTCAGAAAGGAGTTAATGAGTTCAGGGTTAGAGCTGAGTGCTCATGGTGGCTAGCTAACTTTGCTTTATTTTGTGGCAAATATGAAATGTACTCCAAACTTTCTAACTCCAAATTCAAGGCTCTTTCTTCACCATCTTGATCATGGAGGACTGCTAAGCAGCAAAGGGGACTAAGAACAAAGACATGATAGGAAAGAGATATGAAGAAAGAGAGTGTCACAGAGGCAAGACTGAAGCAAGAAGGCCAGCTTGGAGGGGTTCCTTTAGTCTTAACTATTCCCAGTTTCATAAATATACTCTATCTTTTTACTGCAGACTTGAGTATATCTATGAGATTAGAAGCTCCTTGAGGATAGGGATCATGTCTTATTAATCTCTGTATCTCCCTGGTGCTAAGTAGGAGGCCTTGAATATGGAACATGCTTCACTGAATTGAATTGAATTCACTGACTTTAAACCACAAGACAAGTAGCCCTGTAGGCTTACCAAAGGGTGAACAAGGGAGGAAGATTAAATTGCTTGTTCCACAGTTTCTCCTACCTGTCCTAACTGCTTGGTCTAAAATTATTACTGAAGACTAGAGGACTAGGAGACCTACTTTGCAGATTTAATTCAACTAGCTATAAGCTCTTCAAGGGCAAGACATTTCTTTTTTTGTTGTCTTTGTATCCCAAGAACCTAGCATGATGCCTGACACTTAGTAGGTGTTTAAGAAATTAATTCATTTTGGGATTTTTCAAGAGGTAGGTGCATCAAAATGAGAGGTTAGTTGGATGGTTAAATAGGAACAGTGCAGACTGGGAAAAGCAGAACTTCATTGTTTAATTCATCATTTCATTCCTTTTCACGTTAGCTAGAATCTTCAGGTCTGAACTCTAACTCTAGACAGAGACATTGGATAAATTAAATAGAACTTTAACTCTGGGGTGCTTTAGGAAGATTGAGTGTTATATTAAAAAATGTCTCCTTTTGAAAAGCAAACAATACATCAATACAAGAAATAACTGGAAGTCAAGACATGGGTGTTACACTAGAGTATTGCACAGAGTATTAATTTCACAACAGGGAGCTGCCTGGAGAAAGTGTGCACTGCTAATGGGAAGAAGAGGGAGGCATTGTGTGCCTAGCAATATGGGAAAGTATCTTTTAAAGGATCCATCATCCCCCTGCTAGCTTAAATATGGTGCTGAGGTTATTTTAAAACCTGGCTAGAATTAATGTTAACTTGTCACTTTTTGTAGGGGTCATACTCTTGAGAAGGCTAAGAGCAGGATGATTGTGATTTCTAGAGTTTAAGGAGTCATTACAAAGAACAAACTCAATGGTTCAAAAATCAGTGGAAATGCTCAGGGCTTTGGAGAGAAATTCTATTATTGCCCTGCCTTTTTCATGCCTAGGGTTGGCAGGAACTGAAAGCAAACTACGAAAGGCAGAGTCTGATGGCCATCTGGGGTTAAATGCTTTTGTTTTCCAGATATTTCCTCATTTAACAAAAAGATATTTGAGTCTGCTTGATTTCAGTGATCCTCCTGAAATTTCTGCTCAGTGTGAGAAAGCTGAGCCAATCAACAGTGGTGCCTAATGCCATTAGCAGATGATGGCTATTACATTTCATTTTCAGGAAAAAGTTTCAGGTTGAGAAATATGAAATCTTATAGAAGTTTTCAGCTAAAATCTGTAAAAATTTTAATGATCTATTGTATTATATATGCCCCTGGGTATGAACAAAATATCTCTGTGCCACGTTTCACTAATTTCGTTAGTGAAGGCAATCTCTCCATTTACTCAAAATGCAAGCAAACTGTGGCTTCTCACTCTGTGGGGTTTTGAACCATGTTTTCTTATAAATCTTTGTTATAATATATGCCCAATATATTAGAACCCTTGTCCTTTTTAGTATCGGGGAGTACCAATATGCCACTCACTACAATTAGGATGAAATCTGATACTGAGTCAAATGTTGGCTATCCATTGTTATTCCACCTTTCCATCCCTAGAATTTGACTTGGAACTTTTGAGATAGCCATGAGAATATGGGTTAGTGAAAAATCATAGGCCTCATGTACCTAAAAGTCACTTTCCCATCCCTTTGCTTAGGGAAATGGGCCAAAGTGTGTCAAAAGGACAAGAAAGAAAATAAAGTATGGTGGGGAATGAAGAATCATCCTCATCAATTAGCACTTGGCAGAGCTGTGCTCTGAGACATCAAGAGAGACAGACAAAGTAGCTCTAATGTTAGGTTCTCTGCTTGCTGCCAGTGTTTTAAAATGTAGGAGGATGTGCCTTCTTCCCACTGAACTGAGTTCTCTAATAGACATTTTCTTTGCAGTGAAAGTCTTACAGACAACAGATTAGAGAGCATGATGGAAAAATTATGGGAAATCTCACTGACTTATTTTTGATTATTTCTAATTAAAACCATTGGGTTAGAGCTAAGAAGTAAACCTCCATTATGATAAGATTAGAGATCTAGAGCTGAGAGGAGTGTCAAGGGCCATCTCATACAACTTCCTCATTTCACAGATGAGAAAAATGAGGCTTAAGGAAGTGCAACAGCAGAGGCAGTTCTTGAATATATGTCTTTGGGCTTCAAGTTCAGTGCCATGACCAGTGCACTGTGCTGTCAATGAGATGCACATGCCTGCTTTAATGGCATAATTACAGTGGAATAGTTTCTTGATCATTCCCACAGGGTACAGGAAAAGGTATTATTAGAGAGCAGCAGTCTATATAGAGGTTTTTTTAAAAAGACCCTTTGTGGGAAGTCAATAGGAGAAACAGAGTCTTAAATAGATAAAAATCCGAGACTCCTCTTTTGACCCCTTTTGTCATTTTTGTGATTTCTTGTTGAAAAGTATTGTGGCTTATTGAAGAGCTTTAGGTTCCTAGGGGGCCAGCATTTAAAAGGTTAACACTCTCCCCCTTTGGCCAGGAATGCAGCTGCCTGGTATAGCCAAGGCCAAAACCTTAGCAGGGGCAATTCAACCCTGAGAAAAATATTCCCCGACTTGGTTTTCTGATAAGAACCCAGTCAAAATTCATCCTTGGCCTTGGTCTGTTCTGAAGCCCATGAGACCTTTTGTGTTTTGATATGACATAATTTATAACTTCTGTGCATCTTCAAAGTTTCAGGGGGGGTTCTTTTGTGTGAAATGAGTCTTGAAATATATATAATAAACTCCATGCTCCTGGAGCCAGAGCTGGAAGCATGAGCTAAAAGATGTTTTGTCCTTTATTTCCTTATCAACTAAACTATCCTTATCAGATTATCAGAGATGATAAAGAGATCTCGAGAACCCTTCAAAGCATTTTATTTATAGTCATTCATTTGATCCTCTCAATAGTTCCATGAGGTTAGCACTAGAGGCTTTACCATCCCATTAAAAAAAGTACACATCCAGAGCCATGAAAAACATATTTCCCTATTGGTTATGTTGCAAAAAATTAATAAAAAGCAATAAACATAAAGAAAGTGAAAAAAAAAGTATGCTTCAACCTGCATTAATGCTTCATCAATTCTTTGTGGGTGGAGAGCATTTATCATCATGAATTCTCAGGAATTATTTTGGATCATTGTCTCAATCAGATTAGCTAAGTCTCTCATAGCTGATCATTATAAGAATATCACTATTATTACTATGTACAGTTTTCTCTCCTGGTTCTGTTTGCTTTACTTTGCATCAGTTCATATGAGTCTCCCCAGGTTTTTCTGAAACCTTCCTGCTCATTATTTCTTGAAGCACTAGATCAAAATCATAAACCATAACTTGTTTGGTCATTTCCCAACTGATGGGCATCCCTTTAATTTCTAATTCTTTGCCACCACAAAATCACTACTAAAAATCTTTGGTACCTAGAAGTCCTACTTAAAAAATCTTTTTGGAACACACACCTAATAGTGTCTGTATTTCTAGGTGGAAGGGCTTGCACAGTTTTGTAGTGCTCTGGGAATATTTCCAAATTGTTCTTCAGAATGGTCAAATCAGTGCACAATTCTGCCAATAGTCAGTAGTGTACTTATCTAAAGTCCTTTCAAGTGTTAGAGTTCTGATCTCATGAATGCCATTCCCTTTCTCTTTTCCCTTTCTTTCCATAAGGAAACATCTTTGTAGATTCTACATGAGTTCCTTCCTGCTCTTGATGAATTTAAGTCATCTGACCCAGATGAACTATATCCTTAGATTCTACAGGATCTGGCAGATGTGATACTTGAAAAATCATGGGAAACAAGAAAGATTACATGAGATTGGAAGATGGCAGATTTCCCCCTTCACTTTAACTTCACTGGTTTTTTTCACTTCACTGATTTCACTTTCAAAAGAGAGCAGTGAATGGAATCCATAAATTATGAGCCAATAAATTTGACTTCAATTTCTGAGGAAATTTTAGAATGGATCAAGGAAAGCAGATAGAGAAGTGCCTCATTTTTGCATTTCCTGGTTTTATTGAGAACAGATCATTATGGACTAAAATCTCATTTCCTTCTTGGACAGGATTACAAAATCAGCAGTTAAGGGCTGTGATGCGGATGCAGTTTTATCTAGAGTTTAGCAAATCTGATTCTAAATTCTGATTAATCTCATAAGACTTGTGGATGAAGATGGAGAGAATTGGATTTAGAACTGATTGGCTAGCCAGATTCAGAGTAGTTATTGCAGGTTTAAGTCAGCCTGAGAGGAGGTCATACCTCACAACATTCTGTTTCACATTTTTATCAGTGACTTGCAGGAAGACACAGGTAGCCACCAAATCTTGAGGATAGGTTTCTTGTTCCACCAAAAGGAAACTATCAACTTAAACAAGACAGACACTGTTCCTACAGCAATGCTTATTTGTATATTTACTCTTAAAATATATCTGTGGAGCCCAGGAGTTTCTAATTTAAAATATGAATCCATATAATGTTTTCCTCTATACAGATGAAGGAGTAGAACAGCTAGAGAAACCTCCAGTGATTTCATTGACCAGATGGTAGCTCACCAAGCTTGTGCTCAATCCTTGGTACAGTGGCTAATTTTAGATGTTGATAAGCTTCTTTTGGCACCCTGAGCTAATTTCATAGTCTGATATTTTAAAAAGTAATAATAGCTTATGGATTTCTCATTTGAGGATTGAGTCTAAACCCAGAGAGAGTTCCTCAGGCTAAGTGAAACATCTCACTTATTGGTATGTTATAGATACTTGTAACATTCTCCTTCCTAAGATGATAGATCTAAGGGACTCCAGAAGCCATCTAGCCCAATTTACTGTTGTGGAAACTGAGGTCCTGACAGGGTTAGAGTTGGAAGAGATCTCAGAGGTCATCTAGTCCATTTTCATTATTTTATGACTCATGTAATTTAGGTTGAGGGAAGGTAACTGATTTACCCAGTATCACACAGTTCAGTGTCGGTAGGGTTTCAGCCCAAATCTACTGAGTCCAGAATCAGTGTTTGTCATGCCTCTGCATTGTATCACACTTCTTCCAAGTATGGTTTGGAATAAATGACCCCTGAGGTTCCTCCCAATTCTGAAATTCTGCGATTCAGTGATTTCATCCATTGCTCAGGGGGAGTCCTTCCCTCAGGTTTGCTTGATCCTTCACATCTCAAACTTCTTTGAAAGACCAAAGGGAGAAAAACTGGGCATGAACTTCTCAGCTGAAATCTTCCTGGGAAGCAGGTCATTTAGATGATAGCTAAACACCCGCATGTTCTCTGCCTGTATGAAAGCAATCTTCAATTTGTTTTTGCTCATGAAACTCAAATGTATTGTTGCTACATAGCAGAGTGGATAGATACTGAAGCTGGAGTCAGGAAGACCTGAGTTCAAATCCTTTCTTACACTTACAAACTGTGACCTGGGAGGATAAATCATTTAACTTCTATCTGCTTCAGTTTTCTCATCTTTAAAAGGGGAGAAACAATAACCCTATATCTTAGAGTTATTGTGAGGATAAAATGTTGTGAGGATAAAGAAATATTTGGAAGGGCTTTATAAATCTTAAAGCACTACATAAGTGCTAATTATTATTGTTGTTGTTATCATTTGCCATAAGGAATTGCAGCACTTTTGAATGTTGTCAATATTATTGGAGAGGAGACCCCACATATCAGTATAAATTCCATACCAAAGAGTAGAAGATAACCATACGCATATGTCCCATTACAAATGTCAAATTCATAGGATTCAAGGCTCATTCATTAAGAAAACACTGATCTATAACTGCTATCATCTTCGGGGTGGGCTCAGGATTCAGAAGTCTTCTCCATAGCTTGAGAAAAGATAAGACCTTACAGGAATACCTGTTACTACTATTTAAAAGCCTTCTGGCTAGCAGGTGCCTAGGGAGTAGCAGAACAGATGCCACAAGGAATGGAGTGAGCAATCATGCTTATGGTGTTTAAGTGTGAATATGAAGCCAGGAGGAATTTTCTCCTGAATATTATTTATTTCCAACCAAAACCAAGGGAATCTGGAAACATCCCCAAGTGCCTTCACATATATCTGCTATACAAATATTTGGTTTTTTAAAAAAATAAACACAAGATGGATTGGCATTGAAAGATAACTTGGTACTTTGACCAGGGCTGG
>NC_058130.1:27384074-27484074 GCF_016433145.1 Gracilinanus agilis | reverse complement strand
AAATATCTGAGATTGAATTCAAACTCAGGTCCTCTTGACTCCAGGCCTGGCACTCTCTTCACTGTACCACCTAGCTGCCCCATATACATACATATATGACTCTATCTGTGTTTACTCACACATACATATTTAAGTATTGGTTTTTGCTTGCCCTTTCTTCTCAAAGAGGACCAAAGGACCATGGGGGACATCTGGACTTGCATGTGAATTGGAATTATGTAAGACAGAGCTGCACAAAGTAGTTAGCCTCACTCTCTCTTCTAGAGACATCCAAGTTCAGTGACAAGACAAAAGTCAGGATGACTGGTGATGGCTTGGGATGCAGGAGATGGCCTTGGCATCTTTGATGTGTGACTAAGTTCTAAGCATTTCACAATGCCTGCTTCAAATGCCTTCATGGCCATTGGAACATAATATATACATATGTGTATGCATAACATACATATACTATACTCATATCCATATACACATAAATATCCAATACACATACATGTGCACGCATATGTATGCATATGTATATGTATAACCATAGAAACTTTCAAAGAGTTTCCACTAAGTCCTAGAGGAGTGCCATATGTGCGGGTAAAATGAGTCCCCACAGAATGAAATTGTGGGTTCTTGGAAAAATTAGAGAACCTCAGAATCCCAGAATAAGAAGGGACTCCAGAGAGCATCTAGCAACCAACTTGTACCTAAACCAGAGTCCCCATACACTCCTTCTGATACAGGACCACATAACCTCTAGGCCAGTGATTCCCAAAGTGGGCGCCACCATCCCCTGGTGGGTGCTCCAGCGATCCAGGAGGGCAGTGATGGCCACAGGTGCATTTGGGGGTGGTGAACAACTGTAAGGGGGCAGTGATAGTATGTGACAGGGGGTGCCAAGTAATATTTTTTCTGGAAAGGGGGCGGTAGGCCAAAAAATTTTGGGGACCACTGCTCTAGACAAAGATCTGATGCATTGGAACCCACTAGCTTCTATGGCGGCTTTTAGATAATCTCTCATTGGTGAGAAGTTATTTTTGTCTTTTTCTAAACTTGAGCCTAAATTATCCTTATTGCAACTTTTATTCACTGTTTCCAATTCTGTCCTCTGGGGCCAAACACAAGTCTAATCCTACTCACAAAAGACAGTTCTTGACATATTTGAAGATAGTCATCATGGCCCTCATTAATCTTCTCTAAAGTAAACCTTCTTTGTTCCTTAACTATTTCTTGGATGGCCTCGACTCAAGGTCTTTCACTATCCTGCTTGCCTTCTTTTGGATTTATTTAGTTTGAAAGTAACATATTTAGCTCAGTCAGGCATCGTGTGATTTTTAAAAATACTCTGATGCAAGAATATTATTTTGCTTTCTTTTGGGGAGAACGGGGTACAGACTTCAGATTTCCTGCTGGTGGCAGAATGGATAGAGTTCTGGGCCTGGAGTCAGGAAGATGAGTTCAAATCCAGTTTCAGACACTTAGTAACTGTGTGACCCTGGGCACTTTCCTCAATTGGGAAATAGGAATAATGATAGCACCTACCTTATAAGGTTGCTGTGAGGATCAATTGAGATGGTATTAGTAGAATGCTTAGCAGAATATGTGAGGATCAAATGAGATATTAGTAGAAGTGCTTAGTAGAATACGTGGCAATATAATAGGTGCCAAATAAATGTTTATTTCCTCCCCATCTACCTTTCCTTAGTATAGGAAACTCCAAGTGTGGAAAGCCCTTCCATTGAATCATATTTGTAATTTACCGTCTTAGAGAGTTGCTTAGACACAAAGCAGTTAAGTATCTTCCCTGAAGTCACCAACTAGCATGTTTAGGGGGTAGTTTAGTCTTTTGGACTTTGAGACACAGCCAGTACCCTCTATCCACTATGCCATGTTGCTATTTTGTTTATGTTGAGCATTCAATTGCATTTCTAGCGATATCGTAGCCTGCTGATGGAAGGAGATAGCCTGGGAGAATTTGAGTGACCAAAGGCAGACTAGAATTCACTTTAGACATTTAATAGTGCTGGATTTGGAGTAAAAAGGACCTGAGTTTGAATTATACTTGTGTGATATTGAGCAAGGTAAATATATCTCAGCCTCCATTTCCTAATTTGTAAAATGTGGGGGGTGAGATCAGGTTATCTTTAAGGTTCCTTTCTGGTTTAAGTCTTTATGATAACTCCTTTAGGAGGTAGGTGGCGAAATAATATTTCTAATATATTCTTCCTGAAATAAGTTACCAGGGAGGGCCCTTCTTAGAGAATGGAATAAGTCTAAGAGATCTCTACATAATGTGTGATTATGTAACTCTTATTCTTGGTATTTTGTTGTATATCAAACAAGCTGATCTGATTCCCAGCTCCCCAGAATGATTAGATATGGAGTACTCATGTAAATCAACATCCAACAAATAGTATTTCTAACTTATCCAGACTGAGGAAGAGTTTGCTCTTTGTAGCCAAGGAGGTTCTTTAAGGGAACCCACCATGAATCCTATTAAATTGGCATAATTATTTTTTCTTTGGGCTGCAAGCCAGCTGAATCCAGTCTGGAGTAGGATCATCAGAAGTTCAACCCATCAAGATGAGTGAAATGCCTATAAATGAGCATTTTTAAAAATCTGACCATTAATATTGGAATTCAGTTGAATCACTTCCCAGCATTAGGTCCATGGAGACAGCAAAGACTTGCTCCTTTCAGAGTCTCCAATGTATTCATTTTCTCAGTGCATTTGAGTGAGGTCATGGGCCATGTCCTGAGAAGCTCTCCAAGGAATCTCCTTGTAACACTGTGATTTATTTTTAATGCTCCCACTCTGACAAAGACAGATTTTTTTTTGTAATTCTGAGTGGCAGACACCATTCTTAAAGCTTTTGGAATTATACAAATCCTTGTGATTTGGGTGATCCGCCTCAATATCAATAATGTCCTATTTCTGAAGATTATTAATACTATTGATAAGTATTGGATGCTTTAGGTGATGTTTTCTAGTCCTCTTTTCTTATTCTTATCCTTTTAAGCCATGTTCCTTCCCCCTCATCATTTCCTCCTTGTTTTTTAGGTTTGTTTTAGCCCCAAAGCCTCAGCGAGCTTATTTTATATCTCATCTCCCCTTTCATTTATTACTTGTCTTCATCTCCTTTCTATCTCTCAGATGCTTTTATCTTCCTCCTTGGCTGCTGAGAGCCCCCTCATGGCTTCGAGATTAAATCTCCCACTCTTGTCATTGTCCTCATCACTTTTCTTAATTAGATAATATCTGGTATGTGCTTTGAAGATGTAAAGGGCTGTACAAGTGCTGAGTAAGACAGTTCTTATGAGCTGAAATCTTTATATAATTCTGATTTCTCTTGGCTCTCTTGACTTTGCTGGAACCCACTGCAGGGAGCAAAAAGGAGGGAGGAAGATTTAATGTCACTCTGTATGGGAATATATAAATAGAGCTGCCCCTTTGCACATAATGTAGTGCCTGGAACATGGTAAACTCTTAATAAATGCTTCTTTCCTTCCCTTTGGCCCTAGCCTGTCCATCAGTGGAAATGAATGCATATTCATATGCAGCTCCTTTGAGGAGTGTGAGCAGGGAATATTTGAGAAATCAGGACAAAGGTCAGCAAGACTTGTCAGACGGTTTAGTTTGTAAGGGATTCATATCAAGTTATTGGGAAGTTTCTTTCTCAGTGTTTGATTTTCTTTTGCAAATGACATGTGACTTGAATCTGTTAATATCTGATTAAGGTGTAGACAGATTGAAAAATTCCAATAGGATCCTCGGAACTCTGCCTGAAAACTCCATTCATTCCTCTAGGTTCTGGACACAGACAGCCTTGTTGACCCACATGGACTGGTGTCCTGGTTGAACTAAAAGTTCTTAAGATTAGTTTTTAGAACAGAAAGGGAGGTCGAAAACTTTTTTCCTTTCTTTCAGACATATTGAGACTAAATTTGCATCACCTTCTGCCTTAGAACTCCTCTGTAATCACTTAAATTCATCCAGGTGTTCTTTTATTTTCCCAAGTGTCATTTTTTCTTTCCTTTTTCAGGGATTCCAGATGTGGTAATTTCACTTTCTTTAATGAAGAAAATACTTTGCGATGGATATTTCTTATAGATCTTTTTCATTTGAGGGGGATCTTTTTTTTTTATCATTCTTCATGTTTTGGGGGTTTCCTTAAATCTTTCCTGATTCTAGTTTTGATCATAAGGTCTTGGGAATTGAGTCCCGGTTATATTTAATTAACTGTATGACTATCTGACCTAATATCATGGGGCCATGAAGTCAGGGAAGGTTTGTTCATTTATTCATTCATTCATTATTCAACAATTTGGTAATAAAATGCCTGTTATTAACAGAACACTGCTTAGTCCTGTGGGGGATACAGATATAAAGAATTCCCTGTTCTCAATTCGTTTATAGTCTAGGGAATGCTTATTTCATAAAATGCTTCCAAAGCTCTCTCTGAGATCGTGTCCCGGTGCTTAATTGATTATTGTTTTAGTCCATTTTAGTGATGTGAAGCTGAGGTGCTCAGGGTCACCCAAGTAGTTGGGGTCTCCAAATTACCTCTGGGGGCCTGAGTTTTCTCATTTATAAAATGAGGGGAATTAGATTCAATGAATGGAAATTTTCCCACCCATCACTAACTTATGATATTATTTGCGATGGTGGTTGTGGAGATTACACTTGTTTCTTGTGCAAATTGTTAGAGAGATAGTGTGCAGTTGACTGCTTGCTAAGATGGAGAACTGGGACAAATGCAGGAGCTGCTAGAATGATAGAGATTTTTGTGGACCATTTGAGAAGGATATAAAAGTGAAATTTTCAGCAATGCGCTTGATGAAAATTAATGTTTTCTGTTTGTACTGTCTAGGCATGGGGACATGCCAATAGGAAAATGAGCAGTTATCTTTCATCAGCTGCCTCAGGCTGTTCCTATTACCCATTGAAGCTTCAGCAATGCTGTCTCCCAGATTTATTCAGCTCCTCTTTATCAGGAAGAAACTCAGGTGCAGCACTCAGTTTCAGTGGTTCTAATGTATGCTGGGAAAAGTTATGGGATTTCTTAATGTATAAAAGTAATGACCAAGAAAGTACTGTGGCTCTACCTTCATTGGGAGGAGAGAGGTTTCTGCCCAGGGATGGTCAAGGCAGAAATGGAAAATTTAAAAAGGAATCTAGAGGAAAGCAAAGAAAAAAATCTCTGAGAAAGAAAACTGTCATTAAGTGGGCTCCCCCAAATTCTCAGATGGTGACCACAACACTGAAGACAATAATAAGAGCTCACACAGAGAGACACCTTGTCCTCAGGGAATTTATTTTCTAGCATGAGGAATTTTGTTGTTGCTGCTGTTTGGTCTAATTCTACATGACCTCATTTGGGGTTTTCTTGGTAAAGATACTGGAAAGACTTGCCATTTCTTTCTCCAGCTCATTTTACAGATAAGGAAACCGAGGCAAATAGGATTAGCAGACTTGCCTGGAATCATATAGCTAGTAAGTTTCTGAGACCAGTTTTGAACTCACAAAGATGAATCTTTCTGACTCCAGGGTCGGTACATTATCCACTGCACTACCTGACTGCCTGGGAAAGAACACATGACAAAAAGTCAATACAAATTCATTGAGGGGAGATTACTAACAACTGAGAAAGGGAGAAAGACCTGAGGAAGATTCTTGATGAGGAGACGCTAGAAAGGAGCTCAGGGTTTCCAAAGCCAGAGTGAGGAGGCTCAGCATTTCAAGAATGGAAGATGACTTATGCAATGGTAGGCAGGAAGGAAGAAACTGAATGTTTTTGTCAGGAACAACAAATTGACTCTTTTGATAGTCACAGAGATGCCAGAGTGATTTTCTGTAAATGCATATTTGGCCAAGTCAATCCCCTCATCCCTCCCTCAACTTTAGTGGCTTCCTTTTCCCTACAGGATAAAATGTAGACACCTTTATTTAGGAAATACAACTTTTTCTATCAATTTTTCTGGATGTAATAATAATGATGATAATAGCATTTGTTTTATGCTTTAAGGTTCATAATATGCTTTAAAATATTATTTCATTTTATTCTCACAAAAATTCTGTAGATACTATTTTTACCCTTATTTTACAGATGGGAAAATTGAGGCAGAGAGGTAAGCTATGTGACTCTGCGCAGAGTCACATAACTTAGTAAGTATCTGAGGTAATATTTGAACTTGGGTCTTCCTGATTTTAAAATCAGCACTAAGATCATGTGGGTCTCTTCTATAAGCGTATGCAAGATTCTTAAGAGAAGTTGTTTCTTTTCTTTTCTTTTTAAAAAATTCAAACTCTAACATAGTACCTGGGCATACAATAAGCATTTAATTTTTGTTGATTAATTGATTGAATTATGGATAATATAAAGGGGGAAGTAATGTAAGGGGTTAAATTTGAAGGGTTGGACTTAGTTGTTTGAGAGTATGGTTGCCAGGAATTAATTGCTCAATTCCAAAATGATTTTTATGGTAATTTATTTTATAAAAAGAGAGAGAAAGAGTGAAAGTAGAGAAATGGGAAAGAGGGCAGAGTAAGATATCTAACTTTAAGAGCTAGAGTATATGTTCATGCCCTGGCTTACTTTGGCAGGGCTCCAGTAGCCCCAGCTTGAGGGCCTAGGGGTCAATTAACAAGGTTTTTAGCTACGAGGCCTCCTCCCTGATTAGGGGCCCTATGGAGGCTAGTACCTCCAGGAAAGGCCAAGGAATGCAGTCAGCCTTTCTCATTCACCCACATGGTAGTTCTAAAGAGAAATAGAAAGCAGTCCAAGGTCCTCTGCCGGATCTCCTCCAAGGTCTAGTTCAAAGCGAAAGAGAGCTTCACAGGAAGTTCTAGCCACTTTTAAAGACCATTCCTTTCATCACTTCCTGTGCCTTCCTCCCACTTTACATGTACCAATTATAGCTAAAGCTTTGCTTAGGATTGCTCAGGGGGCAATCAGTTGATTCTGATTCATTAACCACTATTGCACATGTGGATCACTGACCTCTCTCACTTAAGGATAAGTGGGGTGTTTACACTTCTGGTGATTAAATCTAAAAATGGGCAGGGGAGAGTTAATTCCATCTTCACAGTAATCAGACTGAAACAATATGCCTGAGATAGATTATGAAGGTCTTTAGCTGCCAAGCAGAGAAGTCTGTCTATTTTATCCTAGAGACAATAGGGAGAGCTTTTAGAGCTCAGGAGTAACATGGTCAGAATTTAGAAATATTCCTATATTAATTCTGTGAAAAATGAATTGGGAGAGAAGAGTCCGGATTAAGGATGACCAATGAGAAGGCTATTGAGATAGTTCAGGGAAGAATTGAAGGAAGGACTGAATTATAATGTGGGAGAAGAGGTGTAAGAGAAATGGTTTGGACTTAGACTCTAGCTATTTCATCAGACTGTAGGATTCTCTGTGTAAGAATGAAATTTGAATTATTGTCCTTATCTCTACAATGTATATTCATTCCTGTAGTGGAAACAATAGTGGATTTTGGTGTTAGAAGTCCTAAGTCTGGGGCTTAATTCTGCTGCTTGAGAAACTAATGTGTACGATAGTGGAAAGAATGCTAGACAGGCTCTTAGAAGGCTTGGATACTCTCACTTACCAACTATGTGACCATGGGTAAATCCCTTAGCACAGTGATGAGCAAACTTTTTTAAAGAGGGAGTCAAAGGAAAGGAAATGCTCATCTGTCAGTCTGTTTCTAAGGCAACTCTTTCCAAGTTTCATTGTATCATATCCTACTCATTGTATTTGTCAGATTAGGAATAATATCATGCAGCCAGAAAGAACATTTCAGGGGGCCGCATCTGGCCTGTGGGCCGTAGTTTGCCCATCGCTGCCTTAGCATCTCTGAACCTCCAGTTCCTTATCTATACAATAGAGAAAATAATAGTTATGCAATTAATATTGCAGGATTGTTATGAGCCTAAAAGGAGATAATAAAAGTAATTTACTCTGTAAATCTGAATATATGCACTACTGTCAATCCAGAGATAGCCTGGTTTATCGGAGAATAGACTAACCTTATAGCTAAGAAGTCCTGAGTTTGAATCCTCCCACTAACACATTTTACTTCTGTAACCATGGGCAAGTCATTCAAATCTTTAGTTTCCTCAAGGTAACTTTCTGGAAGATAAATTGCCAATGAGTTGCCCAACTGCATTGATGGACTTTATTGAGAGTTCCCTATACTGTTAAATTCACAGGTTCTTATACAATTATTATAATTACTGTTCAGAGACTAATTGGTATTTTTTTCTTTTCAGTATCAATATTCTCTGTTACAGACTTCTGGATATTATCTCTAACACTTCGGAACTAATTTGGAGCAAGAGTGTTGGCAGCTCCAACATCAAGGATTTGACAGATGCCATTTTGGCAGAGTTGAGTGGTAAAGAAGCAGGTAACTTGGGAGAAGGAAAATCAACCCCAACTTCCACAAAATAAGGAATGCATGGCTTATTCTGTAAGTGTAATATTTCATAAGAGCATTGGTGTACTAGGTGAAGAGTAGTAGAGACTAAGATGTTGAAAAATGGAATGTGTATCCCTTAAATTATGTGTCCTGCTGACCAAAAGCATCTAGAACCCTTTTTTTCATGATTTATTTCTTTCCCAGAACTTCAGGGTCTCAGAATTGGAAGGCATCTTGGAGAGAAGCCAACGCAACCTATATCTGACCAAAATTTTCTTCTAAGGATGCTCAAAATTTTCTTTCTTTTGCCCTCAAAGAGCTTAGCAAAAACACACATATATAAATAAGTAAATACTAAACATATCCCAAATAACTCAAAGTAATTTAGAGATATCCAGATTGCATACAATGAAAAAGACCTGGACAAGTGAATCACAGAGGAGGTGAAAGTAGAACTGTTCTTTGAAAGAGACGTGTCTTTCTATGATATAGAGATGAAGAAGGAATGCATTCCAGACACACAGGAAAGTCTGTGCAAAGGTAAAGAGTTCAAAAATGAATGGTTTGTGCAGGTAATAGCATGTAGACTTCTTTGATGGGAATAGGGAGCATGTGCAAGGTAGCAATATGGAAAGCAAAATGTAGAATGTGGAGTGCTTTAAGTACCAGAGCAAGGATTTAGAATATTAATTCACCAGAAGCTGGAAGTTACTTAAGATTTTTGATTAGATTAAAAGCACAGGTTTGGTATTTTGGTGGAGTGAGAGTAGAAGCAAGAATTTACAATAGAAAGTTATTGTAGTAATCCATGTGAGAGGTGATAACAAGATAGTAGAGGTGTGAATAGAAAGGAGATAGATATCCAAGCTGTATTGAAGATTAAGTCAATAAGGTTTGGCAAATGAGTGGATTGGGGGAAGAAGGAAGAAGGAAGAGTCAAGGATGAGTATGAGATTGCCAATCTTAGTCATTGGAAGCATGGTGGTGTGCTCCAGAGAAGAATGGAAGCTTGGAGAAAAGTTAGGTTTGCAGGTATATACAATGAATTTCATTTTAGAAATAATAATAATAAAAATGAATATTTATATAGCACTTTAAAGCCTGCAAAATGCTCTATGCATTTTATCTAATCGAGTTTCACTGAAGTCTTGTGAGGGAGATCTGCTATTATTCCCTTTTAATAGATGGGGAACAAAATAAATAATTTACCCAGTGACAAAGCAAATCATCAAATATGGTAGTTCTTCCTAACTCCAAATCTACCACTCTATTTGCAGTGCCACTTAGCTGATTCACATTGAGTTGAGGGGTCTTTGGGACTTTCAGTCAGAGCTGTCCAGCAAATCATTTAGCAAGGCAAGTTTACAAGAGTTGTTTGTTAACTCCAGTGTCCATTAATAGTTAAAGGATGCAGTGGGAGGAATGCCTGTGTGGTGGAAAATCAAAAGTCCCCAAGTCAATGAAGATTCCTGCTCATGGACAGTAAGACTCTTAGAGAAAAGCTGAATGGACTCTTTTTTTTTTTTTTTTTTTTTTTTGCTTATTTGTTTGTTTTCTTCTGCCTTCTGTTTCTCTTCCAGAAATCATTATGGAAAGTGCTTGAGAACACACCGATGATTTGGCTACAGGCGCTGTGTTGAAAATTGAAGTGATTTTTAAAATTATAGAACATAGTCATCTGGGCACCAGTGATGAACCAGACCTAGAAAGCAATTCACATTCCATTTTCATTTAGTCTTGCCCAACATAAGGTCCTTACATTGATTTCCTACACAGCATGCTTTGTTCCAAACAGAATATTTATGCATTTGGGGCCTTGTGGTTGTTTTTTAATCTATCTGCAGAAGGGGGCTATAACCCTTCATCATTCCTCAGAGCACATGCTTCATGCTGAGGAACTTCTCTGTTTCCTGGCTGAGGACTTCATTACGGAGGGCACTAACTCTAAATGCAAGAATAAAATATTTTTGTGCTGATGTAAGCTCTTGTTTTCATTGCCTGATGGGAAGAGGAGGTGCAGAAAACTAATAGATTGCTTCATAAATAGCATATTGAATCTTTGCAGCGAATGTAACATGGCCATAGAAACCAACTACTTCACAAATTTTGTAAGCAACTTATTAGTGACAGAGGTATGACAATGTATTTCTGGTGAATAACTCACAGTGACTACAAGAGACAGAATTAGCAATTCTAGAATATCAAAAAAGGCCTGGAAAGGACAGAAAGTCTCATAGCAAGGAGACAGAGACCCTGGAACACTGGCTTTCTGAAGGGATGAAACAGCTTTGGTGGTTGAAGATCTTGGGATATCAGGACACTTTCTGAATAAACCACCTCCATATAAGATATCAGGGTTGGAATAAGCAGTCTTGGAGAGATGGAAAAAGTATCCTTTTGGTGACTTCCTATTTTACTAATGAGTCATACTAATAAGGAGCTGAGCTCAGTTGTTTTTACCTGTTGAAGTAGAAATTTTAGCAGCACCCACTTAATTTTGGTGAAATGAATGAAGGTAGATACAATTTTTTCCAAAAAAAAGTCAGAAAAGGCCAAGTATAGGCAAATGAGCTTAAATTAAACTCTTGGGGAAATTTTGGAATAGGTCACTAAAGACATAGTGAATGTCGGGAAAGGAGATTATTCATTACAAAGAGCAAGGATGTTTGCCAAACTCACCTCATGTCATTTTTTGACAGGAAGGCTAAACTGATCAATGAGGACAATGTTTGCCTATTGTTTACTTAGAGTTGAACAAAGGGTTTGATAATATATCTTATCTTTTTGTGGACAAGATGGAGAGATGGCAGACTAGATTATAAACCAGGTAGAATCCAAACTGGTCAAATTGTTTGTCTCAAAGACAAATTGTTAATGACTTAATGCCATTGTGTTAAGAAGTCTCCAACATAGTGCTACAGAGACTTGTTCTTGCCTTATGCTGTGTAGCAACTTTAGTCAATGACATGCACATATGTATAGATGGCATGCTTAACATATATAATGATGATATAAATCTGGGAGGGATAATTCTGCCCAACAGGATAGATGAAAGAATCAGGATTCAAAAAGAGTGAGAGTTTAGAACATTAAACTGAATCTAGTAAGTGGAAATTCATAGGATTAAATGTAAAGTCTTACATTTGGGCTTAAACAATCATCCTTACAAGCACAAAATAGGAAAGACATGATTAGACAGTACTTTATCTAAAAAAGGTCTTGGGGTCAGTGGACTTCAAACTCATTATGAAGCATCAATGTGATCAGATAGTAAAAAAAAACCTGAAATCTTGGGCTGCTTTAAGAGAAGCATATATTTTAGGAAAAGGAATATGATAGTTCCTCTTAAAGGACGTGACAGTTCTGGGCAGGGCACCTTGGAGTTCTATGGTCAGTTCTGATTAGCATAATTTAAGAAGTACATTGATAAACTGGAAACCATTCAGAGACAGGCAACCACAGATGGGGAGTACATGACAGGGATTTTTTTATCCTGGAAAAGAAAAGTCAATGGAGGTATGAGAATTATTTTCAAGCATTTGAAGGGTTACTATGTGAAAGATTAGATTTATTTGATCATAGAGAACAGAACAAGGGTTTGAAGTTGCAAAGAGGAAAATTTAGGCTTGATGTTAGGATAAACTTTCTAAAAATTACAGTAATTCCAAGGGGAAAGCTAGGTGGTATGTAAAGCACTTTACAGGGTCAGTTAGATGGCTCAGTGGATAGAGAGCCAGGCCTGGAAATGGTATGTCTTGGGTTCATCTCTAGCCTCAGATACTTCCTGGGTGTATGACTCTGGGCAAGTAACTTAACTCCCTTTGCCTAGCCCTTACCACTCTTCTGCCTTGGTACAAATTCATAGTATTGATTCTAAGATAAAAGGTAAGAGTTAAAAAAAAAGAATTCCAAAGCTTGGAGAGGTGGTAGGCTTCCTTTCCTTGAATGAATTATGCTCCCCCTCTTTTAAGTCAAGAACTGGATGACCACTTATCTGGCATGTTTAGGAAAGATTATTCTGAGGGTATGGTTTGGACCAGATAGTCTTTGAGGTTTTCAAATTCTGTGATTCTGAAAATTGAACATTTATTAAGTTTCCATTATGTGCAGCTCATTTATTTCTTATATTTGTGAAGTTTTCTAAAAAAGTCAGCACAGTGAAGCTAATCTGATACTATGTTCCTGATATTACTGTCACATTATTTTTTTGTTCACTAATTCACTAATTTCAGTAATCTATTATGGGTCTCCTAGTCATTAGGGGAAATTATCTCAATTCTACTCTGATTAGGCACCATGTGGCTCAGTGGGATAAGCATAGGGTTAGAATTCCAGAGCCCTTGGGTCAAGTCCCATTCTAAACTGGGGGCTTATTGAATGGCCTAGCATGAATTATTTGACTTCTTTATGTTTTTGCTTTCCTTCATTCTCTCTCTGTCTCTGTCTCTGTCTCTGTGTCTCTGTGTCTCTGTCTCTGTCTGTCTGTCTGTCTCTCTCTCTCCCTCTCTCTCTCTCTCCCTCCCTCCTCTTCCCTCCCCCCCTCCTCCTCCTTGTTTGTGATCTCTTCCACAAAATGACTCTCTCTTAAGCACTCTATAAGGTTTGTCCTAAAGAATACTCATAAAGCATTTAAGAAACATACAGTTTAGAAGTAGAGGGGCAGTTGGAGGATTCAGTGAATAAAGAACTAGGCCTGGAGTTGGGAGGTCTGGGGTTCTAATCTGGTCTCAGAAACTTCATAGCGATATGACCCTGGGCAAGTCACTTACCCTTAATTGCCTGGCTCTTGCTGCTCTTCTACCTTGGAACCAATATTTAGAGTAGATTCTAATGCTGAAGGTAAGAGTTTTAAAGAAAAAAGTAGAGTGAGCCAACTACTAGATGAAAAGATTGTAGATATAAAATACCACTGCAAATAGAGTGAAGGACTGATAGACAAATTCACCCTAATAAAACATTCAATGACTGAGTCATTGGTTTATAGATATAGAGCTGTAAGAGACCTCAAAGTTCATCTAGCTCTACTTCTTCCTTTTATAAGTAAGAAAACTGAGGCGTAGGTACATTGAATGATCTCCCTAAAGTCACCCAGGTGGTAAATGTTAGAGGTGGAATTTGAACCAAAGGAACTTTGATTTCAGAGTAAGGACTTTTCCCTCTGTATTATTCTTCCTAAATCTACCTGAATCAATATTGAGAAAGATGCTCAAAGTATCACAGATCTAGCTCTATAAGGGACCTGAAAGGGCATTTGATCCAACCCCCATATTTTACAGATGAAGAAAGAGGACAAATAATTATCCAGAACCCAATATGAGTTAGGCACTGCGCTGAGTGTTTTGAACATTTTATCTCATTTGATCTTCATATTAATTAACTTAACCAGTTATTTGAATGTCATTTGCATCTATTACTAAAGCCACTTGGCACTACTCTTCTGGGGAGGAGTGTTGTAACTGGTTTCAGACACTGCATTTTGGGAAAGGTTTGGAGAAATGAAAACCAACAGAGATGAAGATGATGGACACAGTGAGGGGATAAAATCATGATATATAAGAATCTATTGAGGGATTATATTGTTTCCAGAAAAAAATGAGATTTAACTTCCTCTGTTATGACAGTGGTCAATGACTAATTTCTGAGTCGTATATAGAAGAGAGAAAAAATGTGTAGATGTTACAGAGGCAGATTTTGATTCAATAAAAGAAAATCAAGCGAGTAATTGGTGCTCCCTGCAAATGGAATGGGCTGCAACAGAGGATAGTGAGTGGAACGACTTTGGATATCATCTCCAAGTGAAAGCTTGTTTGTGATCACGTTTAGTGAAGTGTTTCTACAAGTAAGTGGGAAGAAAGTAAGGGAACAAGCATTTATTAAGCATCTACTGTGTGCCAAACACTTTGCTGAGTACTGGGAATACAAAAAATAATGCTAACAGATAAATCCCATTCTCAAGGAGCTCTCAGTTGAATGGGGGGACAACATGTCATTAACTATGTACAAATGAGATACATACAGGGTAAAATTGTGATAATCAGCTCACTCTTTATGTGGGCAAATCAGTTCACATTCCTATAGCACTTTAAGGTATACAAAGTGCTTTCCTCATAACATCTCTACTATGGAGGGAGAGGTAGCATTGTCATCCCTATTTCACAGATGAGAAAACTAAGAATCTGAGCAGTTAGGGGTTATATAATGCATAAGGCATAGGGCTAGGATGTAAACCAGATTTTATCTGGATCTAATGTTAGTGAGCTTTTCATTGCAACAACTTGCATTGTAAAAAATCACCTCCTTTTACTACAGTATTATCTCCATTTTAAAAAAAAACCTTTATTATTATTATTTTTTTTTGTTATTCATTAGAATCAATACTAACTCTCAGTTCCAAGGCAGAAGTCTGGTAAAAGCTGGGCAATTGAGGTTAAGTGACTTGCCCTGGGTCATTCAGTTAGGAAGTGTCTGAGTCCACATTTGAACTCCAAACTTCCTGTTTCCAGACCAGGCTCTCTATCCACTGAGTCACCTAGCTTCCCCCCGTACTATCTTAAGGAAGCCTTCTAAGAGAGGTTGTTCATGGAACCAAATCTTACCTGAATAACTATTTGTTGTTTATAATGATTTTCTTTTATTTGTTCATAATAATCTATTCTTTTGTGGCTAATAAAAAAAGAAATTAGTTTATTCTTGGCCCAAGTAATCTCTCAAGTATCCTTAAAGATCCTGTAACTGTGTTTGTTAGACCAGTGAATTCAGGCTCAAAAAAGCCTAGCTTGTTCTAGTTTCCCTCAACCAGAGAGGTTCTTACCCTGAGGTCCATGGACCCAGCAGATCTGTGGTAGTTTTCCTGAGGTCCATGAACTTAGTGGAAAATGACAACCTTATCTTTCCTAACCTCTAACTAAAATTGAGCATTTTCTCAAAATAGTTTTAAAAAATTTATAAAAAAAAGTAGTCCAAAGGTTTAGCCAGATTGCCCAAATGGTCTAGGACTAAAACCAATGTTAGGGACCTTTGTTCTAGTAGCAATAATGGCTTAGTTTGGGGCTCAGAAAAATGTATAAGGTATGAGAGGGAAGCAGGGTTGGTGATGGGGATGTTAACAACTACCACAGCTGTGATGACCAATGTCCTGATCTCTGAGTGCTCTTCTTGATTTTCTTGACTGCCTTTGACAGTCCTATTCATTAGGGGTGTCCCTCAAGCAATTGTACTCAGGAATGAAAAAAAGTCAGAGGAACTCAGAGAGGTCTTCCCATTCTATAGAAATATATTTGATCCAGGAAAGTGCAAAAGGTGAACCTGGACTAGCTTCTGCTGGCACCAGGAAATGCTATAGAATTCATGAATCTAGGACTGATGGAATCTGAAATAGAGGTTAATGGGACTCTGAGAAGGCATTTGGTTTATTGGACTATTCTTCACCAATACTTACTTTCTTAGAAAGAGATTACTCCCTGCCACCCCAAACACCTATATATAAGCATATATATAGATATAGATATAGATATAGATATAGACATAGACATAGACATAGACATAGATATAGATATAGGTAAAGAACAGTGACAGTTTGCTGTCAGAGACCCAAGATTGTCACTGTTCTTAATCTTTTTTTGGGGGGGCGGAGCTTGGTAATGTCAAACTTTCTTTTCTTTTTTTAATTTCCTTTTGCTTTTTACGAAAATTAAGACAGATATATGGAATAATCAGGAAACTTATGGCCATTTAGCCAAAGCATATATTTTGGTATATTGCTGAGGAAAGCAATTACTGAATTCTTCAAAAGTATAGAATTCTAAGGAATTCCACCCTGCCCATCCCAAAATTCCATTAGAAATATTTGGCTTAGGAATCTTGCACTGTTGGAAAGAAATTATTCAAAAGGCATCCTGGTTTAATCTATGCCAGTGGATGAAGGACCCTCTGCAATCACTAGAGGTAAGGGGTCCTCAAACTCTAATGTCAACTCATTAGTAATCAAAGTATAGTAAGTATATTCCATACATACATATATAACAGATGGCCCTCTCTCTATCCTGGTTACCCCTATGCTATGCTCTGATTCAATCTGAAGCAAAGAAAATCTTTTCTCAACTTGAGTCCTCATCCAAGGCATTGTCAAGCTCTCTGGGCCTCAGGTTCCTCATTTGTAAAATGAAAGAGACTGGAGAAAGATGAGGCAAGTCACCATGAATCAAATAATGAGGCACTTAATTGAACTAGACTATCAAATCAGAACCAGAAAAATGCTGGCAATAAAATATATATTTTTTTGGTCTGGACCAAGGATTTCACTCTTAAACTCTTCTGTTAAGAAACTTTCTGTATTAATTTAGTTCTGCTTGGGGGGGGGGCACAGAGAGGCTAGATAGCTTGCCCAGTGGCACATGACCTGTGTATATGCGTACGAGGTGTACTTATGTATATGTGTGTGTGTGTGTGTGTGTGTAAGGTGTGTATGCATTTGCATGGTATGTGCATGTATGTGTTGTGTGTGAGTGGCATGTTCACATGTGTGGTGTGAGTATGTATGAATGTGTATGTGAGAGATTTGAACTTTTTCAAGCCCTAGTAGTCCTGACTTCAAGACCAGCTCTCTTTCAATATACTCTAGTTCTTTTCAAGAGCATTCTTAACTCTTCAAAAATCATTATAAAGGCAGCTAGGTGGACAATTCCTAGCTGTGTGACCCTGGATAAGTAACTTAACCTCCATTGTCTAGCCCTTGCCACTCTTCTGCCTTGGAGCAAATACTTTGTATAGATTCCAAGACAAAAGTTAAGAGTTTAAAAAACTGTAAAACAATTTCTCCTTCCCCTTTCAGCCCAACTCCCATGCTAGTGGGAAAAAGGGAACAAAATTCTCCCATGTAGGAAGCATGGAGAAAGGTCCAAACTCATACTTCTAATTCATACTTCACTGGATAGAGGTATAGTAGAGAAGGGTCTCCTGATTCACTCCTGGAACAGATGTTCAGGTACCTACCTGCCTTCTCTGAAGGCATCACCTCCAATGGCAATGACAGCTAGCTCTAGCTCCTACCTGTCAGCTGCTTCCTTTCTGCCTCAATTCCTGGCAAGCACCAAGACTCTTACTCTGTCCCATCTTCCATCAACCACTGAAATGTCAACATTGCTGCTTAAATCAGGCTTCTTGGCTTCAATCTACCAATACTCTGTTCCTTCTTGCTATTGATTCAGATAACTGATTTAATGCCTATGCACTATTATTCTTGTCCTCTTGGAATTAACTCTTTCAGAGATCCCCTATGGATAATATGCTTGATGTCTAGTCATCACATTCTTTAGGCATTTTTCTCCTGCCACTCCACCTAAATGTTATCATTTACTCGGAGATATTTTCTCAACCCCCTTGACAAAAGATACAGCCCAGACTCTAATCTGGGTAGTGGTTATTTAGTTGTTTTAGCCATGTTTGACTTTTTGTGACTTTGTTTGTGGTTTTCTTGGCATAAATGCCAGAGTGGTTTGCCATCCTATCCACTGTGCCATGTAGCTGCCCATGAATTTTAAACTCCCCTAGTTATTGTTTGGTCATTTTCAGCTATGTTCATCTCTTTGTGACCCCATTTAGTGTTTTCTTGGCAAAGATACTAGAGAGGTTGGCCATTTCCTTCTACTTATATGTATGATTAATGATTTCCCTTTACATAGATATCACAAACAGAGATTAAAAAAGGGAACCTATATATTATTTAAACTGCATCCTTTTACAGATGAGTCCCAGAGATGTTGAATGACTTGCTGAAAGTCACATAGTCATCATCATGGCTCATGCTTGAACTTAGCTTCTCTGACTTGAAATTCATCCTTCTTTCCACCGCACAATATTTCATCTATCTTCTGCATTGCAGTGGCAAACATCATAGCTTTCCATATTCTCCGAGTCCCATATTTCCCCTTGGAACTTTCTATTTCTATAACATCCTTCATATAAAAATAATCTCTGCCAAAATATTGGGGGAGAAACATCTGTTGGAGATCCATCCATCATCTCAATTGTAAGATTAAATCAATATCCAAATACTCCAAGTATTATATTTAATACAATTTATTAATAGTCACTAAAATAAAAAGGTAGAGTAAAAAGGGATCGAACTCACAGTCAGGAGAGAAGAGAGAGCAAGGGCAGGGTTACACACAAGTATATACAAACAACATAAGCATGCAACTTGGGAATGAAAGAGGAAAGGAATGCTGGGAGATGTAGCTCAAAGGTACAAAGTTTCTATTTATATACAACTAAGTCTATCCTTCTTACACAAATATCTATTTTTTCCATAGTGGATAGGGAGGTAGTTTCAGAATCAGAAGCACTTGGGTTCCACTCCTACGCCTTTGTTGTTTGGTCATTTAAGTCATGTCTGACTTCATGACCCCATTTGGTTTTTTTTTCAAAGATACTGGAGTAGTTTGCCATTTTATTCTCCAGCTCATTTTTACAGATGAGGAAACTGAGGCAAACCATTCAGGAACATTATATAGTTCATAATTTTATCATGAGTGTTCACAATCAATAGATACTAAGGCTACAAAAAGTCAGGTAAATGGCATAAGATAAGGATGAAGCCAAGTCAAGAATTTCATTTGAATCCTGCCACAAAGACTTCCTAATTGGATAAGTGAAATAACCTCTTTCAAATGCATTTTTATTATCAAACAAGAGGACATTTGTAAAAAGTGTTTACTTAGAACACTTTCCTTCCCCTTATCTGTAAAATGGGGATAATGAAGTATCTAATTAACAGGGTTGGGACAATCCAGTGAGGTAATATATATATATATATACATACAATACTTGCAAACACTGAAGGGCTATGTAGAATGTTAGCTATTATTCTAGTTCTATCATGTAGAGTGGTGCAATTAAGTTTTAAAAAGTTAGATATAGATCTTCATATTTGGAAAGCTATGGGATCACTGATCTATGCTGTGTGTTACTCTTTCCCTCCTGAATCATCCTAATCTCTACAGTTGAAGTCACTTATTTATCACTTGATCTACTGAAAATTCAGCTCTGACCCTGACTTTGGGACACTCTCTTCTTACCAATCTAGGAAAAATATAAACATCTTTGGTGCCATAGGTACTTCAACCCTCATTTTGAGATTAAGTTCCAGTTCTAGGATCTGGGCTTTTACCTTATCTCTATTATCTGAAGTCCTGTCTTAATCCCTTAAGCATTATCATGACTTCTCCAAGGCTAAGATACTACTATCCTCCAACCACTCCTCTCAAAGGGTATATTCTTTTCTTCAATCTAAATCTTAATGGATGGTGCTTCTATTTCCCCCAGAATACCTTAATATCATTTACTGGCCAGTATGAAAAGAATCCTGTCTATTGCTCGCTTTCAGACCTCCCTTCCCTCATCATGTCCCACTTGCCCATTTCCTCATTTCCAGCTGTGGAATTCCTTCAGTTTTATGGGTTTATCTGACTTCTGAGTCTCAGTTTTGTTTCTTACAAGATCTCTTAGAAGATCTCACTAATCTCAGGGCCCCTGATCTCCTTTATTCTATTGCTGACTGAATCCTAATTCTGACATTCAGAGCTGGAAGATATCTTAGAGATCAACTAGTTCAAACTTCTCATTTTACAGATTAATAGCCAAAATAAAACAACTCTGAGGCCCAGAAAGAAAACCAACTTGCTCAAGGTTATATATGTACTAAATTTAAAGATAAGGTTTGAACCCAGACCTTCTATTCTAAGTGCTATTCTCTTTCCATTGTACTATGTTGAATGTTTAACTGAAATTTATCAGAAATAATAACTTTGTTTTCTTATAAAATATAAAATCTGTGATAATTTTTAAGAAATACAAAACCTAATTGGAAGATAAATTTATATGGATAAAATAATCAAACTGATATTGTGGAATTAGGAGCAATGGACACATCAAGGAAATATTTGTAACCTACTTTGTTACAATAGGGTGTTTCTTAGGAAAGGGGTGTTTGCCAACATCTCTTCTGTGGAGATAAGTCAGCCACACCTTGTTAATAAGACTTAATTTTCATTCCACCTGGGAGTTACATAATGGCAGTTAGGTCCCCTAAGTCCCTTTTTTGGCTTTTTTTTTAATGCATTTAGAGCAAATGGAGAATTGTTAACACAGTCACTATAGTTCAGAGCCCACAGTTGGAAAACATTCAACATTCAGAAAGATGTTTGATGCTTTGGCCTAATTAAGGATGAAAAGAAAAAAAAATTAGAATAATTAGAACTATCCAAGGGTAGAATGGACCATCCCATGAGCTTTCCTAAGCTCAAGAAATTTCAGAAGGGCTTAGAGAACTATGTGATGGAGATGCTATTGAAGGGTTTCCTATTTAGGTGTATGTTGTAATAGACAATTACTGGGGCAACTTTTAACTCTGACACATAATTCAGCACATCATTTTAGTGAGGGGCAGAAATTTTGAAAATATGATTATATTATCCCAAAGACAACAATGATAGCATCTCCTCCATGATCATGAGCTTTGGTGGTCAACCATGAATCTTGATTCTCCCAAGTGCAGATATGACAATCATAGGGATCATAGGTTAGGAATTATAAGGGACCTCAGAGATCATATTGTCAAATCCCTTTCTTTTACAGAAAAGGTTATAAACAGATATGAAATTGCTCCATATCTTAAATCCTTGAGAGGCTATAACAATCACAGATTGTATTCATATTGTATCTTGCTCTTACAAAAAAAAACAAACTTTAACATATTATGTCACTTGAATTATAAAGAAAGTCATCCAAAGATCAACTCTTAGACATTCCCCCTTATAATTTATTTCATTTTGAGTGATCCCATAAGCTACAGATTTCAGACATGAAATATTATTTCTGACAGTCTTGGAAGCAATGAGGAGCAGCAAACACTTGGTAACTTTCTTATTTTGGTTCATCTAAACCCATTCTGTGTGTTAACTAAAAGTTAGAAAACCTCAAACCAACTTGATGGAATTGGCAATGATAAGAGAGACTGTAATTAAGTCAGAGCTAAATAAAAGCCACTTTTAATGCTCTTTTCTCTTCAATGATTTTCTCTCCTGTCCCCAAACACACCAAAAGTAGTAATATACATGAATGGAGGGAGTTGATAACATGTGCTCTCACCCACTCCCCTGTTTTCATTCTCTCTGTGGTGAAATAATCACTGAGGTCCCTCCTGAGGGCTGGGGGGGTTATTTACTTTCTTTCCCCTTTTGTTCTTTTACTCCTAGAAGGTTTCATTATTTTTCTTTAACAATCAAGCAAGATAGGTTGGAAAATAATAATTTCTCAGTGAAGAAAAACAAAAAAACACCAAAAAACCCATGGAAGCATGGACCCATAATGGCATTAAAAGAGATAGGACAAGCCCTGAAAACTGAATGGAATATTGGGAAAGATCTTGATTTCCCCTGAAACTATAAGCCATCCATAGTGACTTTCAAAGCACACTAATGAATGTGGAGAAATTAAACATAGACTTGTCTTTGCTAAAGGTATCATGGGAGTGGTGAAGTGGTCAGAGAGATATAACAATGCACTTCTGGCTAAAGCCTATTATAATATCCTAAGATGCCTTTCCTTTTTCTGTGAGTTACAAACAGTACTACTATTGATTTAGAATGGTAATTACTAATTTAATTACAGAAGGAATGAATTAAGGAATGAGAGTATTCTCTAGTTGGCAAAGCTTTATGTGAGTTACCATCCTGCAGTGAACTCAGATCTTGTGGGAATTGTGGGGGACAAGTGGGATGCTAAGCTTAATCATTCCTGATGATAAAACCTTGACATTTCCTAAAAGTCAGTCATCCTCAAATGATCAGAAGAGGTTTATGCCATCATCTTTGCCCATCTACCTGCAGTGCTGACTCAGAATGCTTATCAGTTAGCCTTCTCTGTGTGGGGCTGATTCAATGTAATGAGAGAATAGTGGTCTTGGTCTCAGTGGGAGATTGATTAATAAAATACTCATGGAGGCATGGACCCATAATGGCACTAAAAGAGATGGGACAAGCCCTGGAAATTGAACGGAATATTTGGAGACATCTTTATTTCCCCTGAAACTATTAGCCACCCATAAAAATTTATACAAACACTATCCATCACAGTGTTAGTTCTTTGTCTTCTGTCATAGTCTTTCTGACTCCAGGGCCAGCTCTCTATTGACTACACCATTCTGTCTCTGAAAGCATTTGTGAATTATTTGAAATCTCTATAAATACGCAGATTATGTATACATATTGAGCATGCAGTAATAGTTCATAGCCTATATTAGCACATTGTTATCATGTCTCAATCAAGGCTCCCCCCTCTACTTTCTCATTCTCTCTCTCCCCCTCTTACACAAACACATTATATATGTGTGTATATATATATATATATATGGCTATTGATTTATCTGCCTTTTCAAATGCATACATGCACACATATAATTTATTCTAAAATTAGGATGTATGTATATTCCTCCATAAAAAAATTTGCCATATGTAAAATACCTATTTATATACATCCATTTTCACTTGATCTTAGGTAATGATCACACTTTGGAAGGATTACTCTTATTAATCACAGTAAGTAGGATTGATATTGTATTTGATTTAGAATCAGGACAACTTGGTTTCAGATTCCGCTTCATATACTTACAACCTATGTGCCCCCCAGGCAAATCATTGAGCCTCTTTGAGACTCAGATTCTTAATCTGTAAAATGAGAGGATTGGACTAAATGGTCTTTAAGGTCTCTTTAGTACTAAATCTCTGATCCTATGGGCTAACATTCTCCCTTTTGGACAATCCTCTGCAAAGAATTTTTGTGAAGAGGTCCTAGGATCACTTTTGAATTTATATCCCCAGTTCTTATACCATAACAACCCCTGGATGAATGTTTTCCATTTATTTACTCATTGAAACTCCTGTATGACTGCCTTTGGAGAAACAGTCTGTTTTGGAACAGTCAGAATTCTATCCCAGGTATCACTTAGGCCAGGGGTCGGCAACATATGGCTCTCGAGCTATATATGGCTCTTTTGAGGGCCAGATATGGCTCTTTCTACAGGAGCCATAAAATCAATTTTTTTTCAGGCGCTGTTACAGGAGCGGCACTGTGAGCACTGTATGGCTCTCACGAAATTACATTTTAAAAAATGTGGCCTTTATGGCTCTCATGGCCAAAAAGGTTGCCGACCCTTGACTTAGGCCAATGAGCCCTGGCTGACTAGTTCTAGTAAGCTGCTATGGAGCAGAGTTCTCCAAGTGGCTGTGGAACATCCAAAGGATATCTTCAAACATGTCCCTTGACCCCTTTGTTGGCATAGTTCATTCAATCTTTTTATTATATGCTTATTAGGGAAATACTGGTCAGTCAGATATATAAATTCAATGGCCAATCAAGCATGGATGAAATGATTTTGGAATTTTCTTATTGACAGACTGGAATATTTGAGCATTGTAAGAATAATGACAATATTACATGTCAAATAAACACTGAGCATATTGCAAACCCATGATTTTACCTTCTTAATAAGGGAACAAAATAAAAAGATGGCCACACAGCAAGTTTTATAGATAACTGGCAAATTTAAATACTATTGAATCCATATTTCTTTTATTGTAATAATAGCTTTCATGCAATGACTTTGTTCTTAGGTTTGCATCTATAGAAGTCAAGCCACTTATTATACATCAGTGGAGTCAAACTCAAATGGAAACAGATTATACTTTGGATTTCGTATTGACTTAAAAAATCACAAACTAATATTATCTATGTTGTATTGTATTTTTATTTATTTTGCTAAACTCCTGCCAATTACATTTTAATCTGGTTCAGCCATAGTTGGGAGTTTTTTGGGCTTCAAGTTTCACATCTCTGCTGCCCACTATTGATATTTTTGGTAGAAGAATCAGCAGAGTCACACATCTTGCAACTTCTCTAAAGTTTCCTAAAATTACATCATTGCATATTCTGACATATTGGTCTGATAACCTAGTAAATAGCTTCCCTGGATATGTCATTTAATGACTAATTGCTTTTGTTCAGATGACTAAGCAGCAGATTTTATTGTCTTCTTTGGTACACAATAAACTAAGTTGTCAGAAGCTGATGAATAAATGCTGATTTGGTTTTTAAGATCAAAACCCTTGTCAGTGGTATTAACTTTTGATGTCTTAGGAGAAAAACAACTTTTAAATGGTTTAAATTGCCATTATTTCACTGTCCAGATTCACTTGTAATGAGTGCTTTAAATGACTGTTTTGAGTTGAATGACTTATAACTAGTGGTAGTTCAATTTTGAGACTCATGCCAAGATGAAAATCACAAAATTACATTGCAAAGTAATGGAATGTTAAAAAAGAAAATCTAGCCATTATTATAATAAAAGAAATGGGAACTCTTTGTAACAGAGACATTGTTCAGAATGATATTCATGGAACAAATTCATCCCACTTAAAATCTGTGGAAGTTGGTGTTCCCATACTATTTCAAAATGGACAATAGAGTACTTAGTTATATCCAATAAATGGTCAGTAATTTGGATGCTGACTATCATGGCCAGGAAGAAAATCAATAAAAAATTTCTCCTAGGAAGATAAACACTCCTAAAATGATAAACAACTGTCTAGAAGGATCATCATCATGGTTAGAGATTGGAATTGATATTTTATTTATATTTTCTAATTAAGAATAGGAGATGGAATGGCATTGAGGAAAGAGCACTGACTCTGAATTAAAATCTTATCTCTGACATCATTACTTGTATGATCTTGAGTAATTAATTTTAACTCTTTGGGTTTCACTTTCCCCATCTATAAAATGAGGGGATTGCCCTAGAAGGTCTTTAAGGTCCCTTTCAGCTCTAGATATATTGTCCTGTGATCTGACTGGTCTCTTGAGAAGAATATTAGAAACATCAAACCTGGACATTGTTCATCTATCTAAAGTCTCTTTAGAACTCTTACTCCTAGGTAAGAAAAGGATTAATATTATTAATTATGCCTACCTTGGCATTGGATGCATTAGGTCTAGTTTAGTTCTGTGATGTCTTAGGCTTTCCATCCCCCTTATTGCCCTTCCAATTTGTGTGGGCCAGACTAATAGCATGTATGCATATTCATCATCAGGCTGACCTTTAAATATGAATTAGTTAATCTCTTGATTAGCTGCTTCCAATGGGATTTCTTATGGATATTAAATTTCATCTCTTCATTGCACAGAGGAAAAAAAGTATCAGAATCAGAGAAATTGAGTTTGGATTCTGGCTCTGTAATTTACTGCTATGTAAGACATTGCTTCCTCTTCTATTAAATAATAGTGGTGGTGGTGGGGGCAGCTAAATGGGGCTCTCAATAGTGCATTGAGAGCCAGGCCCAGAGATGGAAGGTCCTAGTTCAAATGTGACCAAAGACACTTCCTATCTATGTGACCCTGAGCAAGTCATTTGACTCCCATTGCCTAGCCCTTACTGCCCTTCTGCCTTATATATAATAATCTAATACATAATAATAATATATATTAGAGAGATCAATACCAACACAAGGTATTGATTCTAAGATGGAAGGTAAAAGGTTTAAAAAAATAAAGGTGGTTGGACTACATGACCTTAGAGGCTCCTTTTAGCTCTACATCTAGATTTTATGAAAAGTTAAGATTCCCTCAAACTCTGGGTGCAAGCAGTAGACTTAATAGGCTTTGATATTCTCTAGGTTTCAATTAATGCCCTAGGAAATCCCCAGGCATTCACAGAACTTCTGATATTATCAACCAACACACAAAAAGAGAAAAGCAAATTGCTTGAAGAAGACTTGGAATTACCTGAAAGGATAGCCAAAATCTATGTCAATGCTGAGGTCACTCTCGGTTTTGTTGGCACAATCCACGCTCAACCTCAGTGCGCCAGAATAGCCACCACATGTTGCAAATGCAAAGATTGCAAAAAGCTGAAAAAGAAATAGAGAAAGAGAGAGAAAGAGAGATTTAAATGAGTTTTGAATAAGAGGGAGAATAACTTCAGATAACACATAGTACTGGATAATCTAATGTTATAACTTTTTACTGAAATGATATAAAAGTCCACATTGTGGTACAAGCTAATGGCAGAGAATTTGGTCATGTTCACTGAGATGTCTAAAGGACCACAGTTGTACAAAGGGCAAATATTGCAATTAGTTTTTACTAGGAGTATTAATCAAGGAGCTAATTCTTCTTGACTCTGAATCCTGGAAGGCTCTGATCAAATTTGGTAAATGGTCTTGGATGGATATGGCATGTCTATTCCTACCTAATTAGTTAGACAAATGGCCACACAAACAAACCTATCAAAACCAGTCATCTCAAGTCTTTCTCCCTAGACTGCTCAGTTGTATTTGGCCTCAATATAGATAGTATTACCTAGAACTCAATTTATCCATGTTTCTATCGCAATAGGATAATGCTAAATGAGATTTGTATATTGGAAGCTTTATTTTAGATAGATAAGTCCATGAAGCTATGACCCATTTTAAAAAATAAATGTGCATCTTCCATATATCAAACACTACATTATTCAAGGATGAGAAGGACTACTATATGGAAGATGGATTAATATTGTGTTACTTAGCCCCATAGGGCAAAACTAAGTTTAATGGGTAGACATTTCATAATGGCAACCTCAGTTAGATATTAGATGAATCTATATAACAATTTGAGGTACTCAAAGTGGATGGGTCTACTTGAGAGGGAGTGGAATTCCTTGCCTGAAAAGTTTTAAAGAAAAGATTGACCATTTGAGAATATGTTTTAGAATATGGATTCTCAACCTGGCATACATCAACTGAAGAGGTTAGTGGATAGATTTCAAGTGGTTCCTGAACTTGTATAGGAAAAAAATATATATATCTTTACTTTCATTAACCTCTGACTAGAAACAATATTTCTTTGAATTATGAATTTGAAAAAATATATACTGAGAAGGGGTCTACTGACTTCTTTTGACTGTAAAATGCATCCATGATGCAAAATAGGTTAAAAACAAATCCCACTTTTAGGTGGATCATCAGGATCGTAACCCTAGAAGAGACCTCAAAGGTCATTTAGCCCAATGTCCTTATTTTACAGATGAGAAAATTAAGACCTAGGTAGGTTTAGTGATTTCCCCAATGTGATACAAATAACAAATGTCAGAGGCAGTAATTGAACCCAGGTTCTTTCATTCCAAAGCTAGTGCTCATTGCATTGTATCACACTGCCCTAAAGGGATTTTGGTTTACATCTGGGTTGGATAAGGTGACTTCTCTGAAAACTCTGATGTACTAAAGGTGCTGAAATGGAAGTGCCTTTTGAATCATCAAATAAATATTAAATCTGGTTCACCTTATATTTAGCATTAAATGTATTTTATCACTATTCATTAAGAAATAATCTAGTAGGCAGTTGGGTGGCTCAGTGGATTGAGAGCTAGGCCTAGAGATGGGAAGTCCTAGGTTCAAATCTGGCCTCAGACACTTCCTAGCTATGTGATCTTGATCAAGTCACTTAACCTCCATTGCCTACCCTTACCACTTTTCTTCCTTAGAACCAATACAAAGTACAGAAGGTAAGGGTTATTTAAAAAAAAGAAAAATAAATAATCTCTTTAGGTTTGGTATATAGAATAATTAGGTAACTAGGTGACAAGTGGATAGAGTGCTGGACTTGGAGTCAGGAAGACCTGGGTTCAAATCTTGCCTCAGATATTTACTAGCTTGTGACCATGGGAAGTCATATCTCCGATTATTCTCCAGTTTCCTCGTCTACAAAATGGAGTAATAATAACATGTAAAGGCTTTTTGTAAAGATGAATAGATATAATATATGAGACACTTTGGAAACATTACAGAATTCAATGAAAAAGGTGCTTAATAATAATAGTTATTTTGATACAATAATATTTATTATTGTCACTTACAATGGACCTAGTGTGGTCTGCTCAAAGTACAAGAGGCAGAGAAAAGAGAATGGTGATCCAAAAGGATCCATGAAGAGAGTACAAGATTCAGAGTCAGAGGACCCAAGTTCTGTTGCTCACTATCTGAGTGATCTTGAATTAGTTAAACTTTATAGGGTTTCGGGCAGCTGGGTAGCTCAGTGGAGTGAGTCAGGCCTAGAGCCGGGAGGGCCTAGGTTCAAACCCGGCCTCAGCCACTTTCCAGCTGTGTGACCCTGGGCAAGTCACTTGACCCCCATTGCCCACCCTTACCAATCTTTCACCTATGAGACAATACACCGAAGTACAAGGGTTAAAAAAAACAAAAACAACTTTATAGGGTTTCAATTCCCTCATCTGAAAAGGGAAGGTGAATAAAAGTGTCTCTAGCTCTCAGTCTTTGATCTTAAGAAAACTTTAATTAAAAAAAAAAAGCCATAGAAAGGTAAGATGTCAAAGCTGGAAGAGTAAGCGAGATAAACTCACCATTGAATGCCTATCCAATGATAAGGCAACTGACCGAAAGAGTCTTGTTACACAATCTCCCAACTAGTTAATAGCAGTATTGGGATTAGAACTCAGATCTCTTCTGAACACTGTCAAGAATTCTTTCTACTATACAAAATATTGCTTAGGAAAGGAGAAAGAAAGTATTTTTTTTTTCATGGAAAGGAATCAGAGGTCTGTTTTTTATTCAGATCAGTCATAGTTAGTGGCCTAGCAGCTCCTGCCAGGAACACAATTTCTGTCCTAGAGTTTTAATCATACTGGGATGCTGGACAACAGCATTTTAGTGGGGAAGATGTGCCAAAGCAGCTGCTGAAGCTTATAGAGTTGGCTTATTATGAGTAGTGCATAGTCCTTGATCAATATCAAAAAAGCATAGAGCTGCCTAGTACCTCCCAACCTGAATTATGGGTTGTGGCTTTGCCTTATGATGTACAGAATCATCTTACTTTATGAAAAGTTATAGAAGTAGCAGAAAGGAAGCTTTGTTGAGTGAGAGGGCTATTCTTGGATTCAATTTGAGCTAAATCTAGGTTCCTCCTCTGACACATATAAGCTCTGACACTAATCGTTTTAATTTTTGCTCTAGGCAATTCTCTAAGACAGTAATATATAGGTATCTTAATAATCTGCATCAATGAGAACTTTACATAGCTGGAGCTCCCTGAAATGATGAGATAACACGTCTAGAACCTATCCCTCCAAAAAATGGAAAGAGATTGTAATGCAAAAGATGAAAGAGGTTTTGCTCTTGCGGGGGGTGGAGGGGTGGGGAGGCAACTAAAAACTTCTGGCAGTTCAGCCTTAGAATTCTGAGAGAATGGAGTTGGTCCTTGAGGCTTGAACAGAGCAGAAGGATCAACCAGAGCTCTATTTTGGCTTTTGGTTTGCTTTGGCCTGTGCCTTGTCTTTGGATAATTTGAACCTGGCTAATTTCTCTGGACCTCTCCCTGACCTCCATATTACTTCCCTGTTTTCCCTGCCTGTTTTCCCAGAACTCTGGGAGGCAGGGTGGCTTTTGGGTTTTTAGTGAAAAGACTTTGAGGGATTAGTTTTCCCCAATAGGCAAATAGGACATCCTTGAATTCAAACTATCCCTTTAGTATACCCTCTACCTTAAAAGCAGCCAAATCTTCCTCAGCTGAGAGAGCAGGTTCTCTCTTAGGCTAACCCATTCCTGAGACCCTCCCCCATCTTGAGTTTCTCCCTAGCAAACACCAATCCCCTCTCTCCTTCCAGACCACCCTGAAACATTAATAAACCCTTGGTTACCTAATTAGACCCTCTGGAGAATCTTTGTGTTGAAGAAAGTAGGCAAATGGGAAGGGGAGGAATAATTCTCTTTTCTTTCTTTTTTTTTTAATTTTTTTTAATTCTAAACCCTTAACTTCTGTGTATTGACCTATAGGTGCAAGATTGGTAAGGGTAGGCAATGGGGGTCAAGTGACTTGCCCAGGGTCACACAGCTGGGAAGTGTCTGAGACCGGATTTGAACCTAGGACCTCCTGTCTCTAGGCCTGGCTCTCACTCCACTGAGCTACCCAGCTGCCCCCTTCTCTTTTATTTCTTTTTCTTTTTTTTTTTTTTAAACCCTTGTACTTCGGTGTATTGTCTCATAGGTGGAAGAGTGGTAAGGGTGGGCCATGGGGGTCAAGTGACTTGCCCAGGGTCACACAGCTGGGAAGTGTCTGAGGCCGGGTTTGAACCCAGGACCTCCTGTCTCTAGGCCTGGCTCTCAATCCACTGAGCTACCCAGCTGCCCCTCTCTTTTATTTCTTGAGGGAAACTGGAGGCATCCATCTTGGGAGGAAGTAGTTGCCCAGCACTTCCTCCTGAATCCCTTCAGTTTCATTGACAGGGAGGATCCTTATGGTTCCTCCTTTGAGGACTTGAGAAACTGACAAGAAAGCCCTTAAGTAAGATTCAAACCACTTTTGATTAGCCCTATTCCTTGTGTCTGTAAAAGTACCTTTCTTGCCTGGAAGGGCTCAGCCTATTTCCCCCCAGTGTCCTCTGTCTCTAGCCTGAGTGTCTAGTCTGTGTCAGCTGTCTCTCCTGAATACCTCACCTGTACCCTTACCATCCAAATAGACGCCTTGTCCATTCCTCTAAACCCAGTCATACCCTTCATTCCTCTCCTATTACCTCAATCACCTTTTACCCTTCCGTCACTCAGCAAGGGAAGGAGAGCACCCCCTAACTTTAGTGTACCCCCTATTTTATCCATAACATTTAATTGGCGAGCAAAGTTAGCGAACAACCTTAAATCTTCTGACATACCCAAAATGAATCTGGCTAGAATAACATTCATCTTATCTAGCATATCCATCATGTCATGGTCTTTCATGCAAAGTGTAATGGATTTTCGGTTCAAGACAGTCCCCAATTCCGTGCAACAAGCTCTAGACCTCTGTGACTATTATAAATGGTGTGCCTTACCCCTGGCTGAGTGCATTTGTTTTATCCCAACTGCCATAGCCATAACCCTATCCATTTGGCAATTCCTAACAGTCTCAAAGAATGTATGCTCTCACCTGTGGAACTATTACAATGCAATCACAAACAAGAAAGACAATGATTCTCAGGAACTGGTAGCAAACATCAAGCTACTGTTCCAAGTACTAAAACAACTAAGAGAAGGAAGGGAATTGAACAAGCATACAATTCTCCAACTGGAGATTGTGGAAGCAAAGTATTTAGGAAGCAATACCACTAAAAAGCAACCATCCACAAATGCCTTAGTCTCTCTCCTACCAAAGGTAGACAGAACAATAGTACAACCTGGTGAAATTGTATCATTGTAACTCATCGCTATGTGACTCATCCAGTTACTCTCTAAATGCCATGTACAAAAAAGAAACAGTCCCTCTGTGAATATTTCCTTATCATTTTCTATGTTTGGAAAGCATTTTACAATTATAAGACATTTCACAGATACTCTTTGGCCATCCCAAGAATTCTGTGTCTTTGGTAGGATAAGTAATTATATATCCATTTAGTAGACGAGAAATTGATGCTTTGAGGGGCTAAGTGACTTGTTTTAATTCACACGATGCACACCATGGCAGTCATACATTGGAACCTAGATCTTGAAGTAAAGTGAGGCCTGGGCTGAGCATCCATTCTACCACCTGACATCCATTTTGGGGCAAATCATTCAATTATCTGGGCCTCCTTGTTTTCATCTGTAAGATGGGAATAATACAACTAATATTTTCTCACACTGTTATTCATCCACTCAGTTAGTCAACAAGTATTTATTAAGTACTTACTATATGCCAGGCATAGAACTAAGCAATTCTAATGATATATTCTAATAATAATAACTAACCCATTATAATGGAGGAAACATGTAAATAATTAAATGTTGAAGTGCTTTGCAAACACTCGATCCATATTCAATTCAATTCAATAAACATTTATTCATCATCTACAATGTATAAGGAACAGTGTCTATTTCCTGAGGGAAAACAACTTATAGAGAGATAAATAAATGCAAAAGGAAATTCAATGAAATTTACAGTGGGAAGTTATAGAGCTAAAACCGAAGGAATGATTATGGATCAGGAAAGAACTCCATGGAAGCTCTAATGATTGTATGAGAAATCATGGTGCCAATATGATGAGTATCTGGGAATCTACAGCTATTAGAAGTGCCTCCACCAATAGCACCCTCTCTAAGAATCTTTAAAAATAATTTGGAAATACATATCTAAAATAGATAGAGAACACTGTTAAATTCATAAGAATATGAGTCATTTCCCAATTAATAAATAGTCAAAACATATGAATAGGCAGTTTTGGGATGAAGAAATGAAAGCAATATATAGCAATATGAAAAATGCTCTAAATTATTATTGATTTGAAAAATGCAAATCAAAATAACTCTGAGATATCATTTCATACCTATTAGATTGCCTAAAATTATCAAATGTTGAAGAGAATGTTGAAAAATGGGGACACTGGTACACTGTTGGTGGATCTATGAATTACTACAACCATTTTGGAAAGCAGAGTTATGCCCAGAGAGTTATAAAACTGTTACAAAAACATTTTGCCTGAGCAATACCACCATTAGGTTTATTTCCTAAAGCGATATGGGAAAAAGGAAAAGAACTTATATTTTCTAAATTTATAGCAACTTTCTTAGTGGTGGCAAATAACAATTATCATTATAATAATAAAGAATATAATAATATAAGGATCACTGAACAGATGACTGTTGAGGATCAAGACCCTCAGGGAAAGGTACACTAGATTGATTCCTGGAAAAGAATGAAATTTTGGAAATATAAAAAAAGGAGACTGACCTGAAATGGGAGACAGGAGGGTGTTAAATTGTGCCTAAATCCCAGTTGGGCTAAGGGACAGTTCAGATAGAAAGAAGAGTAAGGAAGTAGTGGATAAAGACATAAGGATAAAGGAAAGGTTATGTTTTGGTGGTTCTATAGAAACTGTGTTGTGTGTATACATTGATGAATGGATGGATGATTTCATTGAAAATACATTATTATTATTATCATCATTATTATAATGATTCTTATATCATTATAAAGTATTACCTCTCCCAAGAATAATTACATTTTTATAGGAGATTCTTAAAGAATAAAAAGCCTTAGAAGCCCAAGGGGATGAGTCCTTAGTGATGAAATTCCAGGTACTATGGTCAGAAGAAAGAGATAGTATGGAGTAGGGACCTTCCTGGTGTTTTTGTATTCCTAACACTTAGCACAGAATACCCATTTTCCTTTTAATGATGCTGTCTAGACAAAGAAGGTATTCTACATTCTTTTAGAGCTAGATGGAATCTCAGATAGCTGGTCCAACTCCCTTATTTTTACAGGTGAGAAAATTAAGCTAATGAAAAGCTGCAGATTCCATTGGTTGACTTTAAACTTTGAACAACTAAAACCCTACTACATGGCATTTGGGCCAAGTTAATTAAGCATGATAGAGCAAATAAAGTGCTAGTCTTGAAGTTGGGAGATCTGAGTATATATCGTAGCTCACACTTATTATGTGATCCTATGTGATCCTGGGCAAGTCACTTCATTGGACCAAGTCTTAGTTTTCCAAACTGCCAAATGAAGATTTGTCCTGCTGGGTAAAGAAATTTTTCCAAGAGAGAATACCTCGTGTTGGGGGAGGAAACAAAATCTGCTAGGAATAGTCATTAGAGGACCAGTCATTTTCCTCTCAGAATTCATAGACTCACAGATTCACTGCTGGTAGAAACCTTTGAGGCAGAGAATTATGAACTGTAGATTCAGAATTGGAAGGGATCCCAAAGGTCATTAAGTTCAACTCATTTATTTTACGTATGAGGAAATTAAGGCCAAGGAATTTAAATGATGTGCCCTAGTTTGCAGAGGTAGCAAGTAAATGATTTGGGATTATACTACTGTTCCACATAAATTTTATAGAAGTTTAGGGAGATTTGAACAATGTCTATGTTAAATAATATGAGTGGTCAGATCCTTCTGGATGAAATTATTTCAGTTAACCACTGAATATTTTTGGAGGAATTAAAGGAATAGACATTAGAGCCAGGAACTCATCCCTGGTCCTCTGGTTCCAGATGTGACATTGCTTAAAAGCTCACCAAAGCTACCCGAGTCTTGTGTTTGAATATTGCTTTTGACAGGGTCAGAACTGGTATCCATTATTTGCATCTGTATTTCTAGCACAGTGCCTAGTACAATTTCTAGTACAATGCCTAGCATTGACAAGATAGTTAATAAACATTTGTTAGCTGCATGATTGATTGAATCCACCTTACTGGATCATTGGGAGGGAAGCATTTTATAAACTTTAACACACTCTACAAATGAGACCAGTTATTGTTGGGATATTGTTCTTGGCTAAGAGGTAGAAGCTATTCTGTTCTCCTACAGGAGCAAGCTGGCACCTCCCTTCTTCAGGTGTGGCAATCAAAATGAGTCTGTATCTGCCCAGGCATTAACTTCAGCCCCGCTGATTTGGAAACAGGGGCTAGAGCGGAATGTTGACAATTGTAACTTGCCGTAAATATATATATATATATATATATATATCGGCAATCAGAGGGGAACAGGACCAGGGTAATGACTCATAATTGATAGGAGGCTGGGCTCCTATAAGACTGCTTGTCTTTTCTTCCCCAAATTGAATTAAGGCTATAGGAAACAGATGATGGAGATCTTTCACTCATAAACACCCAGAGGCTACTATGTAAACACCAGGCTTTGTGCCTAACTTAAATTTGGTCATTGGAACAGATGATTGGAATAGAGATGGTGGAATGAAAGCAATTTGGAAGAGGAATCAGGGCATCTAAGATCAAATCCCAGCCTTGCTACTAACTTGTTCTGCAATCGTGTATGTCATTTCCTCTCTCCTTGAATCAATTTTCTCACCTGGAAAATGAGAGGGCTGGACAAGAGCAATGCTCTTCAAGGTCTTTTCTAACCATGAGGACCTATGATTCTTATTTTAATATTTACAGGGTGATTTTCACTTCTTCCTGACCTCAAAGACTAAATGGAAATCAAGATCATTGATTTAGAACTGGAAAGGATGTCTGAAGCCATGACCGTTGTCCCATGCTCTCATTTTACAGAGGAGGAAACTGAGTCATCTGAGGAAGAACCTAGGATCATACAGGATTGGTGAGTCCCTTAAGGCCACTTCGTCCTACCCTATCATTATAAAAAGAGAAAACTGGAGCCAAGAAAAGTTAAATGCTCTCCCCTCCCCCACCATGATTACACAGATAATAGCAGGAATGGATTATAATGTACTTGCTCGTATCTATTTTGCATGAGTTATTCTTGAGAGTATAATTATATATTTGGGAAATATATGAACTCTGCCAAACAATGCCATTTAGACTGGGGGCTGGTCATAGACTAATAAAGTCTTTGCTTGAAGAGTCCTTTATGCTCATTTAATCTAATTCCCTCGTTTTGCAAATGAGGAAACTGAAATCTGGAGAGATGGAGTATTTAGTCATGCAAACTCCTCACAGATTCAGATTTTGAGCTAGAAGGCATGTCAGGGGTCATTTAGTCCAACCTCCTCATTTTTCACAAATGGAAACTAAGTCCTAGGGAGTTTAAGTGATTTGCTTGAGATCACATAGATAGGCAATGAAATAGATCAAAAACTATGTCCTCTGTCAACACATATTACAGTTGCCAATCACCTGAATTTAAATCCTGCCTCTGACACTATCTGAATAATGAGGACCACATCACTTAACCTTTCTGAGACTCATTTCCATCACCCATTGGAAAGTAAGGCTAGATCTATTTATACTATTGATATCAGAGGGTTTTACAAAGAAAGGGAAAACTCAAATTCAAACTGTTATAAAAAGATGGCTTCTTTCCTTTATTAATAATTAATACCTTAAAGGTTCAAGAAATTATGCGGTTTTAAAGTCCCTAATGAATACACATTTTCATCTCATAGTAGGAAGGGAGAAGTGAATATAATAAACTTCCCCAGTTCAGATTTTCAATCAATCAATCAATCAACATTTATTAAGTACTACAAACTAGAGAAAAGGAGACAAAAAGGAAACAGATCCTGCTCTCTGGGAGTTGACATTCTGTCAAGGCAACAAAAATATATTTTAAGTAGGTTTAGAATAAATATAAAAGAAATACAAGGTATTTTGAGGACAGAGAGCACTAAGACTTCATGTAGAAAGCAGAATCTGAGGTAAATTTTTGAAGGGAGCAAGAGAAGCAAATTCCAGGCATGAGTTCAAGCCTTAGCAAAACCTCAGATGTGGAAGATGTGATGTCTTGTGTGATGAACAGCAAGAAGACCAATTTAGCTTGAGTACAATTTTGAGTACAATTGAGTCTCATTGGGAAGGCCTTCACCCAGGTTTGGAGATAATAAGAACCAGCACTAATGATATGATCCATTATTTTTTCCTCAAAGAAAATAATCATCTTAAGTCACAGCTGTGGTCTTATCATTTTGGCCTTCACTTCATATTCAGTGTTTCTCAGCCCCTGGATAAAATACCAACCCTTCAGCCTGGGAAGTTGAATTCCATATGCCAAAAGAGCTTTAAAAGAATGCATGTACTTTGATTAAGCAATACCACTACTAGGTTTGTATCCTTGTATCCCAAAGAGACAATAAAAAAAAGGGAGATGGACCTGTTTGTACAAAAACATTTATAGCTGCACTTTTTGTTGTGGCAAAAAAATTGGAAAATAAGAGGGTGCCCCTTGATTGGGGAATGGCTAAACAAATTGGGGTATATGATGGTGATGGAATACTATTGTGCTATAAGGAATGATGAATTGCATGATTTCCTTAAGAACTGGAAAGATCTCCATGAACTGATGCAGAGTGACATAAGTAGAACCAGGAGAACATTATACACAGAAACTGAAATATTGTGGGATGATCAAATGTAATTGACTTTGCTACTAAAAACAATGCAAAGATCCTGGACAATGTGAGGGACTTATGAGAAAGAACACTATCCACATCTAGTGAAAGAGCTGTGGGAATAGAAATGTGGAAGAAAACACATGATTTGTCACTTGTTTATATGGGTATATGATTAAGGGTTTTGGTTTTAAAAGATTGCTCTATTGCAAAAATGAATAATATGGAAATAGATTTTGAGTGATAACACATGTATAACCCAGAGTGAATTGCTTGTCAACTCTGGAAGGAGGGAGGTAAGAGGTGAGGGAGAGAACATGAATCATGTAGCCATAAAAAATTTTTTTTAAAAAATGAAACAAATTGAATTCCACCTATCTATCTAGACGAATTCCCTGTTACTCCCTTCATATATCTACTCTCCAGTCAAATTAGTCTCATATCTGTTCTCTGAACTAGACATCTTCATTCCTTCCCAAAGGAAAGGACCCCTCTGGTGCTCTTTCCTCACTGAAATTTCTTAGAATCCTTAAGTCTCTTCAAAGCTCTGACTAGTGCCTTCTCCAAATCTCCCCTTGTCCTTCACCTCATCTCTCCTCTATCCCTTATTAATATTATTTCTTCATTTTTTCATGGTATCTTATTTACTTTTCTAGGTAAATGCTCTTTTTCCGCAGCAAAACATAAGCTCCCTAAGGGCAGTACCCATTCCTGTTCTGTATTTGCCTTTATATGCCAAGTCCTTACCACAGGACCTTGCATTAAAAGATGGTCAAATTGAATTGAAGATGCATTTTTACATGGTATGGGGCTATGGAAAAAGTGCTAGATTCAGAATAAGACAAGATATCAAACCTAATTTTGCAACTTATTACCTGTGTGAACTTGGCAAGTGACTTAACATCCCCTCAATTTCCTCATCCATAAAATAAGAAGGTTGGTCTGGCTCACCTCTGAGGTCATTTCTAGGTCTAATTCTACAAGGCCATGATCTTATAATTGCTAATCTATGGAGATGTTCTTTGTCCCTAATAATAACAGCCACTTACAATATAATTCCCTAACTGTTGTAGAGACACAAGGGGCCCTCAGACATTTTATTCATTCCTAGCTGGACTGAAAACAGATCTCCACCAATTCTATTGTTTATCGTCTCCTCCAAATTGGAGCTGCCAAGATCAGAAATGACTCTTTAAAATTCTTTCATGAGACCCAAGGATCTCTCCTGGAAATAGATCAGTAGGGGTTTGGCTATGGAACTTAAGGGACATGAATGAAAGATGAGAGGAATCTTCTGGATCATTTGCAAGACAAAATTGGGAATCTTTAAGTTGGAGGGAGACTAGGAATTAGGGATGACAAACTGCCATTGGCAAGAAGTTGTCCTAAAGTCCTGGGATACAAAAGCTAAACAATGGGATATTAGAAGTCTTTGAGGAAGCAAAGGGCAGAAGAGTTGGAAGTTCAACAGAAAAGCATGCATCATTTCTTTGGGAGCTGAGTAGTAGAGTTCTGGAGTAAGGAAGATCTGGGTTCAAATCCAGCCTGAGACACATAGCTGTGTGATCCTAGGTAAGTCTATCTATAAAATTAGCTGGAGAAGGAAATGGCAAATCACTCTAATATCTCTTTCAAGGAAACCCAAATAGAATCACAAAGTTGGACATGACTAAAAACGCTCGTGCAACACACCATTTCTTATGATTAACATGGGATGAGAGAAGTATTAGCAAAAGTCTACTTAAACTTCATATTTTCTCTCCACATTTGCAGAGCATTAGAGCTGGAAGGGAAGCAGTAGATAATGTAGTTCATTGCCCTTATTTAACAGAGGGGTAAATGGAGTTAAGGCTATACCTGGTTTACCTGTTTACGTCTTTTTTTTTCTTCTGAATCATAAAGTAATTGCTTCATTATATTTAGAATGGGAGAACATGTCAGGGAGAGAGGTGAACATAACAGAGATATGTTAACTGTAATCTTGCCATATCTTTTCATATTTAAGCATTTTACAAGTTAACATGTGCTATAGTGGACAGAGAACAGTCCCCTGAGTCCGGAAGACCTCAGTTCAAGTCCTGCCTTTACCACATACTGGTTGTTTGACCCTGAGTAGATCATTTAAGTTCTCAGTGCTCCTGGCAACTCTCTAAAACCTTAAGTTGAACAAAAAGTGCCCATCTTATAGGGATGCTCATTTCTCAAATGAATTCCTCAATGGGCACTTTATACATCACTTAAATAATAAATATAGTTAAAAAAAACAGGTATTCAATTCTGCAAACATTTCTTAAATAATACAGATATAGAAACAAAAATACCAAGACATTCTTTGCCATCAAGGAACTTAGATACTACTGGGGAGAAATAGGAGAGAATTGCTTGAAGAATTTAGAAGCGAAGAATCCCTTCCATAAATGTTTCTTGCAGCAGCCCTTATATTTCTCTATCAACTATAGTACTCTGAGTCTATGGAACAACATGAGTGCCAGGGGAAGAGAGCTAAATTCAGGCTTGATTTTTTTTTGAAAGCCTGATGCAGTGAGGTTATGCCAATTAAAGTTGATGAGTCCCTCCACATAAGAGTTATCCACCCACAGTCAGGCAGGTTGGGTTATTGCGTTTGGCAGGCACAGTCATTAGATCCGTTAAATATCCATGAGTGTAATAACCTCTTCCTTCCCCGTGAACCTCTCTCTCTTGCTAGCGCTCCTTCTCTTGTGCTTTGTCTCTGGATGATGAGCCATCTGTCCTCTTGCCCCCAGATGGCATTTCTGGAAACACAGCTGCTTACAGAAGACAATTGGCCCATCAGCAGCCCTGGGATGGAGTGAGTCACGTTGTCAGTACATTTCACTAGGCAGAAAGGAAAAACCCCAACCTGGGCTCAGGGATGGAGCCATAAGTGTCCTTTTTGTTTAATGTTCTGTAATATTCTATGCCCAGAATCGACATTATTTTGGGTCTTTTTTCTTCTCCCCTCCCTGTACTCGAATGCTTCTGTGAAACTGATCAGACACCTCACCTACTGTAAATGACATTAATCTGATTGGTTATAGGAAAGCTTACAGAAAACTTCATCTCTAAAGCCTGAAAGAGGAGTTTCATGAGATAAAGCTTCACGATGCACCTGGAAGGCATTTAACTTGGGCCAATTTAGGGAAGTTGGAAACTTCTGTCAAAAGTTCTGTCCCATGTAGCCCATGTTTCCTTTCTTATAGTGTCTATATTAGTGTCACAACCCATTTATTACAGGATTTACTCTACTTGTCAAGATTGAGAATCACACTGTTCCAGCTGCTCCTTTTCAATGGGAAAGCTACAGAGATAAGGCTTTCCATTGATCTGGGGCTCAGAATTAGTATCTGAAGATCTGACACTGGCCAACCACGGCTTTATTTAGTTTTTAAACCCTTACTCTCTGTCTCAGAGTCAATACTGAGTATCACTTCCAAGTCAGAAGACTGGTAAGGGCTAGGCAAATAGGCTTAAGTGACTTATCCAGGGTCACACAGCTAGGAAGTGTCTGAACTCAAGACCTCCTGTCTTCAGGCCTGGCTCTTTGTCCACTGAACCACCTTGCAGCCCCTCAACTACTGCTTTTATTAAAAATCTAACAGAAACAATAAGAAGAAATTTCTTTGGCCAGTACTTTTTGCAGGAATGAGGGGACAGGGTGAGTGACAACCCACAGCTTGAGGTCACAAAACTTGTCAAATGCTTAACAGCAAAATCCTTCCCCCAGACTGGTTAGAGCATGACACCAAGGCAAAATTTAGGTACATTTTCTCTCTATAAGGCAGTGGAGGTGGAGTTATTAACACTTCTAAATCTCTGCTAATAACATTGAACAAAACTAAGCACGGTGAAGTCTGCCTTTAGAACTATTCAGAAAATGGAATCACACTGTTTCTCTTGACTATACATTTGTTATGAGGCTTTTGCTTTTTTTAATGGATGAGGTGGTAGCAGAAGAAGGCTATTGATAGTGTTGTCAGAAAGAGAAAGAAAAGAAAGGAGAGTCATTGAAGTATTTTTAAAAATTCACAGTAGAGGAAGAACAAGCTTGCCTTGAAAGTTACATATTGAATTTATTATACATGTTAAATGAAAAAAATGAGCTGGACATAATAGATTTCAAATCTGTATGATGCTTTTTTTTTATTCCACTTGATATAAAGAAATGTTCATTTGGTTTGATGTTTCTTAAGGTCTCAAAAAAAAGAGAAAATAAATCAGTATTTCAGAATTTGAGGGTCAGAAGGTACCTCACCAATCATTGAATGCAATCCATACATAAAAAGGAAGCCCAGAAGTTGACTTCTAGGCTGTCTAAGGACCTCCAAAGAAGAGGAATTTATCACTTTCCAGGGCAAGCTATTTTTTCCATTGGTCAGCTCTAATTTTTAGGAAGTCTTTCTTGAAATCAAACCTATCCTACTTCTGTGACCTCTATCAGATTCCAGATCCTGGTTCTGACCTTTAGGTTCAAATGGAATGATTCCTCTGCCACAAGAGGACCCTTTAAATATTTAAGGCAGTTCTTTAAGAAGAATGCCTAAACCTTGAATTTGTACATTTGCAAATTGCAAATTGAAAACTAAAAATCAGTGCAAACCATTTACAGAATCTTATGGTGCTCATCCAACCAGAATCTTATAAACAGGTTTGGGTTATTAGGGATTTGTCTCAGGAGGCCAAAATTTAGGAGTTGTTGATGGCAACAATATTCTTTCATAGACAAAAATGGCTCATCCTAGTATCTAGTTAGCAGGAATGATTAGTTAAAATAGAAAGCTATCGAATGGTATTTCATTCTCTCTCCTGCCTCGCTAGCTAGCAACTTTTCCAGCAGAAACTTATCTTCTCCTTTCTTAGAAGGGTGTCCTGAATTCTGTTGTCTCTGCCCACACTGGAATATCTTAAAGAGTTGATTGGAGATGATCTTTTCTGGATATTTGTCTTGAGTGGCAGATTTTTCTGTTATGACTGCATTTATTCATCCATTTGGACTCATTACTATAATGCTGATGCTTTGCAGTATTTTTATCTCCTAGATATGCTGCAGCAGAAGTTCTGCTTTATGTCCTTAAACTAGCATTATCACAAAGGACTGTTGCACAAATTCTTCTTAGCTGGGAGCTCAAAAGTCAGGTTACCCACTTACCAGGTGCATGTCATTTAAAACAGGTGGTAGGAAATGATACCAAGCCATGCCACAGGGAGAGGCAATACCAAGGTGGTGAACAAACTTATCTGCTATTAGGAATGGAGGTGCACATTGGAAAAATGTCTAGTGGTTTTGGTATAGAGAGAAAGAATATAGCGAGGTTGAAAATAATGACTGAGGGTAAAATGAGACAGTATTTGGATAATACTTGGCACAGTTCTTGATACGTAGTAGGGGCTTAATGAATGCTCATTCCTTTTCCTCTCCATCAAAAGAAAGAAAAGATGAAAAGTATATTAATAAAACATTTAAAACACACAGAAGAAAACAAAAAAAAAGGTTTTTATATGTGGCTTTTGTTATTGCTCTTTATGTATCTATGTATATACTGTTTATATATTATATATACAGCTAAAAAGTTATATATGTCAAAAGGTAACAATTTCATATATGATGCTCTTTTTGTTCTTTTTATTGTTGCGATTTCTACCTCCTTAATGTCAGGCTTGCCTGCTGCCATGGGTCTGCTTTCATGACTGGTGACTCTCTAGTCAGGGCCCAGCATTTTATGAGAAATTATAACTATGCTCACTTCACTCCCACCTCCACTCATTCTTTGATTCTTGATTGCTCTACCTTCTTTCCATCATTCTTGCCCCAACTTGGTTACAAATATCCAACTCATTCTTTCTTTTCTTATCCCCTTCCTTTTCTTCTTTATGTTTTGATTTCTCCTTTAAGTATATAAGCTTGCAAGTAGGGATGATAATTTTTTTTTTTGGATTTGTATCTGAATCACTTAACTCAATGCCTAATCCATGTTAGCATCCAATTATCTAAACTCTATCTCTGGCTGTCTCTGTCTCTTTCTGTTCTTATTTGTTAATGATGGTCAAATCCATTATAAAAAGAAAATTAAAAATTCAAGTGTATATAACCATATGCACATGCCAATACATTTCATAAATTTTGTCATTTATTATAAAATTTTGTTCCAATGAGACATAGCATAGTTCAATGAAAACTATGATTCCAACTTTATGGTTCTTTATGGTTCTAACTTGCAGCTAATGATGAAATGCTAGGGACAGGAGACAGAAAGGCTGGTTGAGGTGGGTTTAATAAGGAACTTTCATATTTCTATTCTAAAATGACAATTAAAAATGAATTTAACAAAGTAAATAGGAAGACTAAACAAAACTATGCTGAATTTCTGAGTCCTTAGATATAGAGGTAAAGAATGAATGAACTCATTTTAAGGAAGTGATGTCCAACCCCTTCATTTTTTTTAAACATTTAACTTCTATGTATTGGCTCCTAGGTGGAAGAGTGGTAAGGGTGGGCAATGGGCGTCAAGTGACTCGCCCAGGGTCACACAACTAGGAAGTGTCTGAGATCAGATTTGAACCTAGGACCTCCCATCTCTAGGCCTGACTCTCAATCCACTGAGCTACCCAGCCGCCCCCCCTTCATTTTATAGAAGAGGAAACTGAGATTCATATAGGGAGGTATAGTGAAAACTGGACTTTGAACCAAGATCTTTAAAATCTAAGTCCAAAGCTTTGTCTATTGACTCTCACTGCATGCACGAGAACTATGTGATTAAGAGTGTGAAGAACAGAAGACCCAGGTGGAGGGACAAGAGAAGAAAAATGAGTCAACAAAAGAAATAAAATGTGTTCAAACAAATCCTTTCCCAATAGTTACCTGTTCTAGAATTGTGCCATTTAGTTATGGGTTTGAGTTTTAAAGGCCCTATGATTTTTTATTTGACTATATTACATTTCACTGGGACAAAATTTCAAGTTAAAAGCAAAGATGCTTATGCAAATAGTTGACTATTCTCTGACCTCAATAGTGGTAATTCAACTTTGGCTGTTCAGCATTTGGATGGTCATACCTCTTTTTAGATTTAATTTTGAGTACATAATTTCACACCATTGAATAACCTTTGATATGAGGGAACTGGTGTTTTGGGCAATGCCTTTCACCAATGGAGAGAGCAACTTTGAGGACTTAGTAATTTCATCTCAAGAAACCGCATGAGACAAGTAGAAGTTAATTGACTTGCCAAAAGTCACATAACCAAAATGGAGACTGAACACAGATATTTTGCTTGCCAATCCCAGCACTCTAACTATTATTTAACACAATGCCCTATTCATTTTGGGTAGAAAGCTAAAATAAATGTAATTTATTTAGCAATTGTAAGTTTATCATATTTAATGATTTTTTTTAAATAAGAGGGATCATGCTTAACCTTTTAACTATTTTCAATGCAATGAATATTTTATCAAGAATATTCTTAGGGCCAGTTTCTCCTACTGATTCTATAAAATATTCTGCTAAATATATCTTTTTTAAGTTCAAAGGGAAAATATTTCAAAATGTGTAGTGTAAATGAAAGGCTGAATTCGGACTTGACTGTCTTTTTATTTGTATTTTTATCTTCTGCACTTAGCATAATGTCATTTACATAGTAGGTGCTTAATAAATGCTCAAATGACAATTTACCAAATTGGATAAGAAGTTCACATTGAATTTCCTTTAAAATTTGGATAAGTGTTTAAAAAAGTGGATGTGTCCTGATAGAACAATGAAAGCTATCAATTGACAAATATTGAATTATTGTTGAAACTCCAAAAAAGAATGAGAGCAAAATATTTCATTAAGAAATGGCTTGATGGTGGCAGCTAGGTAGCTCAGTGGATTGAGAGCCAGGCCTAGAGACAAGAGGTCCTAGGTTCAAATGTGGCCTCAGACACTTACCAATTGTGTAACCCTGGGCAAGTTACTTGACCCCCATTGTCTACCCTTACCACTCTTCTGCCTTGGAGCCAATACACAGTATTGACTCCAAGATGGAAGGTAAGGGTTTAAAAAAAAAAGAAATGGCTTGATAGGAAGCAAATATGGGCTAGTGATATGATTAGAATGAGGGAAGACTGATAGACAACTAGGATTCTCCAGTGTCACCATCAGTGTATCTAGAAAAAATAAGGAAGGCCTTCTTCACACTGAACATCTTGAGGGAGGAAGTGAACCAGGGTCTTATACCATAGACAGGTAAGGATGTGTTGCTACCTGCACAAGATTGCAGATATATTTGAATAGTTGAATATGAGCCAACCACTGTCCTAGGTACTAGGAAAACAATGAGATAATTAAACAATCTTCACCCTCAAAATACTGGAATATACAAAAATACATACAAAATAAATGTATGTAGAATAAATATAAAATAAAGATAGTAAAATACAATGTACTTGAAGGGGTACCAACATTTGGGGTAGATGGATTAGGAAAGGCTTCACACAGAAGATAGTAACTGAGCTACATCTTGAAGGAAGTAAGGGATTCTTTGAAGGATAGATGAGGATAGAGTGCATTCCAGACATGGTGAATGGCTAGTACGAAGGTATATCTAATGCCATCTGTGAAGAATTATATGTGAAAGAGAGAGAAAGCTAGTTTGGCTTGACTGTAGATTATGAGAAGGGAAGCAATGTGTAATAAGGCTGGAAAGATAGGTTGGGGCCAGGTATTGAAAAGTCTTGAAAGCCATACTGAGAGGATCATATTTTATAGGAGGAAGAATATGAAGAACCTGGAATTTATTAAGTAAAGGGTGCCATGGACATATCTATGCTTCAGGAAAATCATTTGGCAGCTATGTGGAGGGTGAATCAGAGTAGGAAGAGATTTGAAGTAGGGAGGGCAACTAGGAGACTACTGAAATATTACAGGCAAGAAGCAGAGGGCCAAAACAGTGGAGATGGTGGTGTAAAGAGAAGGGACTAGCTCCTAGAAATGTTATGGAGGTAAAAAAAGATTTAGCAATTGATTGAGAAGAGGGAAAGTGAAAACTAGAGATTAATACTGTAGTTATAACCTGGGAGATTAGAAGAGCAAAGGCTCCTTCAACAGAAACAGGAAAGTAAATAGAGGGGTGGATTTTGGAGGAAAATAAATAAGTTCTGTGTCAGACACATTGAATTTAATATATCTACAGAACATCTAGTTTGAAATGCTTAACAGACTATAACTGATGTGGGACTAATGGGGGTAGAATGGCATATACACTTTCAGGTGAGGCCATTTTGTGCATTGGTTTTGCTTAATTGTTTTTCCTTTGTTTCCAAAGACATTTCAATGAGAGAAGGGATATATCACAGAGCAACTACTGTGAAAAAAATAAAAAGATATCAATAATGATTTTTTCATCATGAAAAAGCAGAAAAGCATGGAGTAGAAAAATTAACCTTAATCTTTTTATATCTGTCATAAGGGAAAAAGATATAAAATAAGGATGAAATTAAATATTTCCCTTAGAACTGACAATACCTCTTAGACAACTGATTAGAGAGCTTCTGTAGATGCATTTCATTGTCTATCATTCTATTTTTAAACTTGGCACCTTTCCTGGGTAAATTTGAGATGCGAAGTACCAAGAATGACTTATTCAATTGAAACTATCACTTATGGAATTTAAGATGATCAGGTTTTTGACTTTGGGATTCCTAATTATATACTTCTGATTGGTTGTTAAATTAGAGCTAGATAATGTTATACCTATTCATTCCTCTGTGTATTCATAGACAGTTGGCATATTACTGCTTCTAAAATGTATTTCTCACTAGAGGGGCAGGCTCCATATTCTCAAATTCATTTGCCCATGCTTATACTATTTGAACCTTTAAAGTCAAGCCAGACCTTAAATCTTATTCGATTGATTGAATTCCTTTGATGGAATATTTTGGGATAGCATATGGGCTAGTGATATGGCAAGGATGAGGGAAGACTGATGGACAGCTAGGATTCTCCACTGTCACCATCAGAGTATCTAGAAAAAGTAAGGAAGGCCTTCTTCACTTTGGACATCTCGAGGGAGGAAGAGACAGTGTCTGATACCTAGGAGGCACTTACTAAATGCTTCTTTCCTTCCCTCTTGTAGATGTGTTTCCTCATCTGCAAAATGGAGAGATTGGAATCTGTAATTTCTAAGGTATTTTCCAGTTACAAGTCTGTGATCCTGTGATCTTTTATTAAGCATTGATGAAGTGCCAAGTTACTGTGCTAGGTAATAAAGATACTTCAATATCTCCAGTGGTTCTCTGATCACATGGATGTGTACATCCATCCCATCTAATGGTGAAAATTGATACCCATTCACATCATCTTGCCCTATGATACTCTTGCCCATGTATTCCCATAAATTCTCCACATGACATTCTATCCAATATGCTAAGGAATTTTCTTGTGGTTTCTTTACAATATGGCAGCTTCCAGGCTATCCATTTGTTATTCCTCACTCTTATACTTTTGCTGATCATGTACCTCTTTGTTGATGCATTTTATATCACTTACTTGTGATCTATCACTTGCAACACATTCTGGATATTCTATAATTTGCAGAAGAAAATGGTATTGAATTTGTTTTTCATTCCAGGGAGAAATTTGTTGTCATGGACACTGCTGTTTCATTTTCTAAATTAAATCTAACCTCCTTTCTTCCTCTTATTCAGTTTTGGATCTATATGGCTGTCCATATACAGTGCCTGGGTGAAATATAGTGCATTTAAAGACCTCCTTAGTGGGTTGTCTTCTTGCACGTCATAGTCTGGACAAGATGCAAAATTATTCATCCACTTGATTTTTTCCATGTAGATTGTTAGACCAATCTCTCTGTGGTGACTATGAGTTTCATTTAAGATATTCTGCAATATTCTGGGGCTTGATGTAATTTGAAGAATATCATCTCCACCTGGATCATCCTGAGAACATCAGTTTCACAGAATGAGAGGACAAAAATGAATTGCAATCTGTGCTTTGGAGGGGAAAACCTATAACAATGAAATCAGAGATTGACTAAGAAATCCATCTTCCATTTGTTTTCTGAGCTATATACCCTCTATGATAAAGGAAGTACTTTAAAAAAGTCTAGGGAGGCAGTGTTGCATAGAGGAATGAGCACCGTCTCTGAAGTCAGAAAAATTGAGTTCAATTCCTTTCTCTGAAATCCATTTTGTGCTCAATCTTGGGCATTGCTTTACTTCTATAGGCCTCAGTTTTCTCAAGTTTAAAATGAGGGGGCTAGACTAGATGACCACTTAATACAGGATCTTATGAGCCTATATTTTCTTGGTTTATTTATGACTTGACAAGACAAAATAGAAATTCATCAAATAATATTCCTACAATTGCATGTTTAAAAAATTATCTCATATTAATACACGTATTAGGAAGATAGAGATAGGAATGAAACAGTTCTCTTTACTTATGTTGGGTAGGGAAGGGAAGATGTGACATGTAAATAAGTGTAGTACAAGGAAGGGAGTAAGTGGGACAATAGAGAGAGCCAACAAAAATGGTTTATTATTATTTGAGAAAGGAGATGATATTTTATTATATTCCCCAAGTAACCTTTAGAAATTTAGGTAACTTGGCATGCTAGATCAGCTGAATTGACCTAGGTGTACTACATCTCTGCTCACTTTGGACTCAGCATGAGCTGCATTAACCTGACCACTATGCTACAGAGCTCCCCCAGCAAAGTCAGGGACAGAGCCAGGTGATCCTGGGGCTAATGTTCTCTGGGAAAAGCACAGAGCTCATGCCTAGAATCTGACGATTCCAGATTGCCCAGTACAAGTGCCTCATGATCAAGTATGCCAAAGGCACTTAATATGGCAGAAGTTTCTCCACACATGACCAGAACACTATGGAAGCATTGTCAGCCTGCTTGCTTCAGGAAGTGGCACAGAATGCCCTGGCTGTGACTGTCATTGGCACTAATGAGGTACAGATTTTCCAGGATATTGTGGAATTCAGTGAGACCATGGCAAATGCTTGGAAGACAGTAAGTGTAGCTGCACTGGATGGGACCTTTCAGAGGAAGGTATTTGGGAATATCCTGAACTTGGTGCCACTGCCAGAGAAGAGAGTGTGCTGAAACTAATAGTGATGTACATGGAGTGCTTCCCAGAAGCTGCTTATAGCAAGAGACTGAGGATTGAGAAAGAGACTGAAGTGATCAGTGGTGCTGACAATATCACTCTGTGTGTTGACTCTGCTATTTCAAGGAGGTCTCAGGACAATCTACTGGACTGAGGAACAAAGAGAACTGCCTCTAGAGTGGGAAGCCAGGATATACCACAAGCTGTTGGAAACTCTTTTCTACTTAACATATCTACAATGTAGTTCAAGCAACTGAGGTAATAGGGTTGTTCCTGGGATTGGCTTTGACTTAGGGAGAAAAATTCAAGCACTGCATGTGTGTGTGTATGTGAGTGTGTGTGTGTGTGTGTGTGTGTGTGTGTGTGTGTGTGTGTGTAAAAGTCACTTGGACATTGTTATTCTCTCTCTCATATCCCTCAGAAACAAACCTCAGGAACTGGGGAATAGAAAAGGACAGTGCTTCGTATCTTGGAAAAAACCTTTGGAACCGAAAACTTATACAACTTGATCCCACTCTTCCCATTCTTGCCAGTCCATCTACCCTGCCCCTACAATTTCTGCTTGGTCTATAAGAATTGCCTGTAAAATTCTTCATCTTCCTTTATTCAGCCTCAGTCTTTCCAAGTCAAGTCTTTGTTATTTCCCTGAGTTGCCTCAGCATGATGAGAATTATTGCTTGCCTAGGCAGCTAAGTCAGAGCATTATGGGTTATTCTGATTCCTCTGGATTGATTAATGACATAATTCTAGGACAGAAGACATTAACTTCCCCCTCTGTGATATCTACCTTGATTTTCTGCTTTTGTTAGAAAACCTACATATCATACATTTTTGCTTTTTCTTAATTCTACTAACACAAAAAATTTTCCCTTGCCCTACCTTTGGGGGGATGGAGGCTATAAAAGCACCAACCAGCTTCCAGCAGCTCCTCCAGACCTAGGAACTTTAGTTTCCTAAGAATATGAGTCAGAGGGCAGACCCTGGCCTTTGCCTGGGCTCTGTTAGCTTGGTATGTATCAAATTATAATGATGGCCTTTTTTGGGTGGGGAGGTGGGAGTAATTGAGGGGGTTGGAAGATTTTGCTATAAAAGACAAGAAAAATTGAAACTGACCTTTAGATACTGTTCTATCTAGCCTACTGGTTTTCTCCCTTGGTATGAGGGACTCCTGGTATTCCCCTCACACACTGGGATAAAATAGGTTTCTGGAATGAGCTGGTGGTAGGGATTTCTTCTCCCATCATTCTCATCAACATGACAGCATCTCCTTCAGAGAGACTTTACTGACTTATTTTGTTGAGAGAATTCCTCTGCAATGGTAACATAAGAGCCTAACGGGACCAAGATCTATGAAGCCAGATTCCATTTGTGGAATATATTTGCTATTTATCAGAAAGAGACCTCAACAGCCCGTTTACCCTAAGAAAGCAGAGTGTTAGGTCCAATGACCTATAAAGCAGAGCAGAGAATGGACTTCATTTGGGTGAGAAGCAAATATCAGGCTATTTGGGCTTTGAATCTTTCATATCCATCCATTCATTTAATAGACATTAAGGCATGGTCTTCATCTTCAATGAATTTATACTCCATTGAGATAAAACATGGACACAAATAAATGAAGAAGCAGAATGTGATAAGTGGATAAAATATAAAGGAGAAAAAAGACTTTCCTTTTTTGAATGGGGACACTAAGCTAAGAAGTTTGGACTTTAGTATTCAATGGGAAACCATTGAAAGTTTGATTGACAGGGAAGTGACAAAACCAAAACTGCATGAGGAAGATTAATGTGAGAGTAATACATGTTCAGGAAAAATTTGAGAAACTCTAAAAAATCAGCAGCAATTAAAAGTATCAAGTTAACACAGGTGAAGTAATGAGGGACTGAAATGGGATGGCAGAAGTTGGCAGAATGAACTTTATTTGGGTGAGAAGCAAATAGGCTATTTGGGCTTTGAATCTATCATATCCAGTCATTCATTCAACAGCATTAAGACATTATCTCCATCTTCAATGAATTTATACTCCATTGAGATGAAACATGGACACAAATAAATGAAGAGGCAGAATGTGATAAGTGGATGAAGTAAAAAGAATGTGAAAGAATTATGAGATACAATAAGCAACATTTAGTAACTAGTGAGGAGGAGGAATCAGCCTGGTGGTGAACTGGACTGATGAGGAAGATTGGTACCATCAATAGTGAAAAGGCAGAAGTGAGCACGGGCAGGAACATCTCAGGAAATATATAAAGGACATTCAGAGCCTGGGCCTTGAAGTTGAACAATAGTGATTTTGGAATTGTTTGAGGATTGTTCATCATTGATTTGACGTGGGCGAAGTTGGTCATGAATGTAAAGAAAAGACTTGGGAAAACAAATTTAAAGGACAACAGGGAAAAGAAACAGGCCAGAAAGTAGAACTTTAAGAGCAAAGCACAAACTACAGCTCTATGTCACAAAGAGGTGATGGAAAGCAAATGTGGGGCTTCAGAAAAGTCAAGGAGTGCTAGGTTCTGGGAACATCAAGGAGATATAGTAATGAGCCGAGAAGTGTCACTGAGGTTCCTCCAACTTTAACTCAGGTTTCTTATTTCTCTCTAAGTACTCTGTGATCCAGTAGTCTTGCACACAAAACTGCTCTCCCATCTCTTGGTTGTTTTCATTAGCTGTCCCCAATATCTAATAATTCTTTCCCCATTTCTGCCTCCTAACTCTACTGGCTTCCTTCAAGTCCCAGTTAAAATCTCTTTTTTGAAAAACGCCTTTTTCAATCTTCCTTAATCTTAGTGCCTTCCCTCTTGAGATTTCCTTCTATTTTATCCTGTATATAATCACATTTATATAGCATTATTTGTATGTTGTCTTCCTCATTTGATTGTACCTAAGTTGTTTTGCCTCCTTTGGATCTCCATCACTTAATGCAATAACTGGCAAATAAAAGACTTGATGCTACCTGACTGACACACGCTCTCTCCCCCATCTCTGGGGCCTCAGCTCTAGTGAAGGAATAAGCAGTACAGGAAAATGGCCACATTTACAAGTTGGACAAAGTTGCTGCATTTAAGATGCTGAGAAAAAAAAAAGAGGAATGAGACCTCAGGCAGAAAACCAAACAAATTAATTGAAAGGAGAAAAAATAAAGGGGATTGCTTCTAGGACTAAAAAAAAATTAAATAATTTGAAGTAATTTAAAAAATAAATGAAATCACTAGCAATTTGGTTGTATTCAAACTATTAATAAATAGTTTCAATGTTGAGACAGACTGAGCTAATTAGATATCTGTTTTTTTACCCCCAAGTTTGACTTAGGATGAAGTCATAATATCTCTGATGGTTATAAGTGAATTTCTGTTGAAATCAATTTCAATGGCAGTAAAGATTCTCCCTTTCTCTGGAAGGAGAGCCATAGACTCTTGAATCAAGGAAAATCATAATCTTTGCATCCAACAAGATCATATTACATGAGCAGCTCATCAGCTCATTGACTAGATTGATAGCTTTGGAAAGGAGAAAAATGAAATTCTACTTCCAGAGTAGGTGGGAGATGGCCATTGCATTTAGGTTCAAGGTCTCATTTTTGTGAAGGTACAAATGATTAACCAGATTTAGACATAGAAGATTCCTTAGAGACATATCTAGGTGAACTGCCTTATTATAATGGGATCTTAAGTGTAAAGAGTGGCTTTCCCAAGTTCATATAGGCAGGAAGCAATAAACTCAGGATTCAGGCCAGTTCCTCTGACTTGAAATATAGTGATTTTTCTGCTGTAGTGACCTTCCACTTAATTCCCGGAAGTGTGAATGGTAGAACTTGTTAATGTCAGAAGAATTATTAATTTGACAGATAATTGTCCATGTAAATTTCAAAGCCCTTTCAATATAGTATTTCATTTTGAACATTTCACAAAAGAGATGTGATCTCTAAGTTTAATCAAGATTTAATAATAATAGTAAATTAGAACTATATTAAAATATGAAATGAATTCTAATAGCTCATAATTATTTATTAATTTATAAAATGCTTTAAATACATTATTTCATTTGGTCTGTACAGTAACTGGTTGAGACTGATGTATTATTCTCCACATTTTACAAATAAGAAACTAGGACAAATAAAATTTAAATGACTTAGCCTATGCCTATGGTGGTTAAGGTGTGGCATGCGTGCCTTGGCATGCTGGAAGGGGCTGCTTTGTTCCCCTTTTCCACCATGCCTGAGAAAAATTTTCACATGCCCTGCCCCTCTTCTCAGCAGCCCAATGTGAAAACTTCCTCTGTCCCTTGTCTGGGGTAAGTCAGAGGGGCTCACAGGCAGCTTGAGGGTGCAGTTTGGGCATGTGATCTCTAAAAGGTTCACCATCACTGGCCTAGGCCCTGGGATCTCAGGGCTAGTAAATGTTTGAAGTAGAACTTGAATCCAAGTCCTTCTGATGAGATGAGTTTTTATAATCCTTCTACAACCTGAGAATGAAGATCTAGACCTTAAAATGTTAATTCATTATCATCTGATCACCTCTTGGCTTATCCTTTCCTCCATTAGGCTGGGAGATCCTTGAGGGCAGAGATCTCCTTTTGGTCTTTCTTTCTGTCCCCAGCTCCTTGCAAAGTGCCTGGAACATAGTAGGCACTTAATAAATGTTAGTTTACTTGTTGATTGAGTCAGTACCTAAAATTATTTGCTTATTTTACTCCTTGCTTTGGATCTGAAGAAAGCATTACTATATGACACCTGTTTTGATTATTAACTTTCAAGCATCACAGTGCAGTAAGAAAAGAGGTGAATTTACATTAGATGACCCTAAATTCAAATCCTAGCTCTGTTACTATCTGTGTGACTTTTGTAAAGTCATTTAAACTTTTTGGTTCTCAGTTTCTTTACTGATAAAATTAGAGAGGTGGGGTACTAGATGGCCTCTAAGGACTCCCAAATCCTCCACACTAAAACAAAAAATTTCAATTCAAAAGGGAGAATTTGGACATAATATCATTGGAAACTTTAAGTGGATATGTTCTTTAGGGATTGAAATTCAATTTGTTTTCTTACAAATTATATTATACCTTTTGTTAAAGAAATTGTCTTTCTTAATAATTTTATATTGATTATCCTAAGAACCTACTTGCTTTTGCCATACAGTGGCAGAGTTCTATTTTCTCATTATATTTTAATGGGATGAAATACAGCAGAAATAAGAGGCCTTCTCTTTTTCCTTGCCTTTTCTCCTCCCCCGAGTCTGGCCTTCCCAGACCCTAACTGAGGTGGCTGGGCAGAAAGAGTGAAGGATCTGTTTATACTACTTGGATGTCTATATCCAAGCCATAATCTTTACACTGAGATAGATTAGGAGTTGGCAAATTGTGATTAGAGGGCAAAATCTGGCCCATCACCTCAGTGAGTAAAGAATGGTTTTAATATGTTAAAATTTAAATGCATTTTAAAATAAAGTTTTATTGTATTTTTTTCTTTAAACCCTTGCCTTCCATCTTGGAGTCAATACTTTGTATTGGCTCCAAGGCAGAAGAGTGGTAAGGGTAGACAATGGGGGTCAAGTGACTTGCCCAGGATCACAGAGCTGGGAAGTGTCTGAGATGAGATTTGAACCTAGGACCTCCTGCCTCTAGACCTGACTCTCAATCCACTGAGCTACCCAGCTGCCCCCTAAAGTTTTATTATATTAAAAAATTATACAAACTATTCTTAGCTAGGACCTCGCAAAGCAAGTGGTAAGCAAGATTTGGCTTGAAGCAGTAATTTTCCAGTCCTTGAATGGAGTGGAATAAGCATTTATTGAGCACCTGTTATATGCACATCACTATTCTAAGTGCTTTATAAATATCTCTTTTGGTCCCTGAGATAAATCATCAGACTTTACCTTCTGCCTGGGCACAGAACTCTAAGATCCTCCAGATCCTAACATCTGCCCTGACTCTGCAGCCTCTTCCAGTTGTCTTTCCACCACATATTTCCATATGATGACCCTGGATTCTTGTCATCTGTCACATAGCCACAGCCAGAAGACTTCTGAGCCTTTTCACTCACCTTGTTGCTGAACTCTCTCATATGTGCTCTCTTTCCCACTTATAGTACAAGTTCCTTGATTGCAGGGGTGATTTTGTTCTTTCTATTTGTGTCCGAGGACTTAAACCAGTGCTTGACATACATGGACTTTTTCACTCACTGATTCATTACTCTTTTACTTTTCATTCTCTCTCATGTCTGTCTCTCCCTCAACCCATATCCAATTTGTTGCCATACCCCATCAATTTCAGTTCAACAAAATTTTTATATCCATCCTCTTCCATCATTCACATAGCCACCAGACTAGTTAAGACCCTCATCATCCATCACCTATTGTTTTGGTTGTTGTTATTAAATTGTTTCAATCACGTCCAACTCTTTATGAATTAATTTGGGGTTTTCTTGGCAAAGGTACTACAATGGTTTCCTGATTCCTTCTCCAGTTCTTTTGCAGATGAGGAAACTGAGGCAAAAAAGGATAAGTGACTTGTCTAGGATCACACAGCTAGGAAGTGTCTGAGGCAAAATGTGAAATTAAGATGGTGAGTTTTCCTGATTCCAGATTTAGCACTGTATTCACTTTATCACATAGCTACCCCATGAAGTGGTCTCCTAAAAGGTGTTCATGCTTCCCATTTCTCCCCTCTCCAATCTGACATATTATAGTTGACATATATAGTAGTCACAGTAGCATCCTTCACAGTTTTACTCCAATCTACCTTTTTAGAGTCATTTCACATTACTCCCATATATGTGCTCCATGTTCCAGCCAGACTGTTGTCTATGGTGTCCCTTGAACTTGACATTCAATTTTCCATATATATGCCTTTACACAATCTGTCTACCATGATTAGAATGATCTTTCTCCTTACCTCTGCTTTTGAGAGCCAATCCTTAGCTTTCTTCAAAGCTCAGCTCACATGCTACCTCCTTTGGGAAGCCACTTTCAATGGTTTATTTGTTAGCCAATCACCAGTCTTTGATTTTGTATTCATTTACTCCTTTATATCTTATATCTCCCCAATATAATGTAAGATTATTGAGGGCAGGGAATATTTGTTGAATTTAAATCTGCCACAGCAAACAGAATACTTCTTATGTAGTGGACATTTAACAAATATTTGCTTAATTGAGTTTAATTGCAATTCATCTACTTGTCTTTATTAGACATTTTTCTTAGATCTGAGATAACTATTATTATTACTGAATAAATAAAACATCCATGGTGACAGAATCTTATTCATTCTTTTCAATAATCCTATGAAATAGGTATCAATAAAATAGCAGCTCACTTTAAATAATGCTTTACAGTTAATAAAGCATTTGCTTTCCAAACTACCTGTCATCTGACTTTTCATTTCACAGAAGAGAAAAATTGATGTTCAAGAGAAGGCATTTGACTTGCTCAAGAACACAAAGTTATAGAAAAGTGGATCTGGTATTAAAAACCACTTCTTTTGGCTCTAAATCCAAAGCTTCTTCCATTATAACCCTTTGCCTCATAGTCACATCGGACTTAACAAGGATAGGTGACATTGTTTTCATTTGATAGATAAGCAAGCCAAGAAACAAATGAGTTATTCATGGGCATTCGATTGGTAAATGGAAGAGCTAGGTCTAGAACTGAAGTTCCCTGACCTAGTGTTCTATCACCACTGCATCTATGGCATGGACTCACCACCACTGCCGGAGTTTGCTGTTGGGTAAACACAAAAAATTCATCCTCTTTTGATAACTCTCCATTCAGGTGTAGAGAAACAAAGCAGAGGAAAGTGAACTAAAACCATCTCATGATGAGAAGTTTTCAGAAGTTTCTGTTTGTTTTGTGTGATTCTTCCTTCCTCATCATTTCCCTTGATAAAACTTGGAAAATGATCCAAATTCTTGGGTAGGAAAAATGATTCATGTGGAGTATATTAGAAGAGGAAATTATTTGACACAAATTTCATCATAGGAAAAAAAGATGTAAGTGTGCCTCTTCCCTAAGCTGTAAGTCCTCTCGCTAAGGAGGAAGCTCTTGAATTTTGCTTTAATCAGCTCATATGACTGTGTTCCTCGGGAAAAACTGGGAGCACAATGCCTGGGGGTGGGGAGAGAAAGTGCTGGGTAATGAGTAGTTAGCTTCATATGAAACTGAACTCTTTAATGATTATTGCTATTATTATATTCTCATTTTTTAGTGTTCCAAATCCAATGAAAAAAAATGGAGTCCATGAAAAGCAAACCAGATGGGGCAGCTGGGTAGCTCAGTGGATTGAGAGTCAGGCCTAGAGATGGGAGGTCCTAGGTTCAAATCCGGCCTCAGACACTTCCCAGCTGTGTGACCCTGGGCAAGTCACTTGATCCCCATTGCCCACCCTTACCACTCTTCTACCTATGAGCCAATACACAGAAGTTAAGGGTTTAAAAAAAAAGAAAAAAAAACCAAACCAGATTGCTAAGTGTGACCAGGATTGTCTACTACCTTTAACATATATACCCTGCACTTCTTTGCTAAGTATATACAGAGGGTATAGGGGAAAGAAAGAAGTTCCTTGGATATGAGCAAATATACTTCCACTCCATGGGAAGGGACACAGGTTCCCTGGCCCTCACAACATGCAATTTGTTAACTCTCTCTATTCTTTTAAGCCGGGGATAGACACTGGTTATAAATAGGACTGGCTTCATTTGAGGTATGTAAATAATTTTTCCAGAATAAGAGAGAGACATTATTGTAGGTCACTTTTATCCAGAAATCACTAGCTCTACATACTCCATTCACCAAATTGGATTGATGGTATAGTATAATGGAGTTAGGAAAACCCAAGTTCAAATCCCATCTTACACAGAAAGATGGGGGAAAATCAAAGACCTATCCTGATGGGAAAATTACATAGAAAAGGAAAAAGTACCAGCCAAGATTGCCTTTAGAGTGGAAAACTGGTTGTGTTGAGAGCAAATTTGGTTCAATGAAAATATAGCTTAATGGGATTGAAATTATTGTAGTAAAACCATAGTTTGACCCAAGAAATAACATTGTAGACGTTATAGGATTCTCTGTTCAAGTGAAGTCAAGAAGTGTTGATTAATTTCTTCCTATGATTTGGCACTTTTAGAAAGAAGAGAGAGTACCATAGATATGAGGAGTCTTCTTACATAATTTTCCTCAAGTACATACATGAAGATAAGCTGAAATCATTATTCTTGGTAATTGAATGTAAAATAATATGGTGACATAATGGAAATATGTCTGTTTAGAATCAAAAGACTGGCTTCAAATCCTATTTTGTGATCTAGGAAATTATTTAGACTATATAAGGTTTAGCCCTTAGAAGTAATTGTTTCCAACTACTTCATTTTACAGATGGGAAACTGAGGTCCCCAAAGTTGAAGTGACTTGCTCAAGATCATAGAGATAGGACAGATGGCAAAGCTGTATATGAACTGCAGTTTCTTTCTACTAGTTTCGCTCCTCAGCTAGGAATAAAAGGAAGACCAAATAGAGAAAAAGATGATGGGAGTGCTAGACAGAGGCAAGAGTAGGATACTAACATGGAATATTAAAGGAACACTAGACAAAGCATTGGTTAATATTCTAGTTCAGTGACTCTCATGTTTTTTGGCCACAAAATCCCTTTACACTCTTATAATTAATGAAGAGACAAAGAGGTTGTGTTTTTTTTTAAGTAGGCCATGTCTATTTTTTTTATGGAATACAATAAATTTTCATGCCATCCTTGTGCAGGAACCATTCTTATCTTCTCAGTATCATCCCAATTTTAGTACATATGCTGCCAAAATGGGCACTGGGCTATACTGATACTTATCATCCAGAAATTTAAACTGATAAAATTACAAAATTTATTAATTAGAAATAACAGCAATAAATCCATCATATGTTAACGTGTTTGTGGAAAAAACTACATTTTCAAAATTTTGAGAAGAATGTATCATTTCACATACATCTGTAAATCTCTTTAATGTCTGGCTTAGTAGAAGGCAAATGGACTCTCAAATTTGCTTTTATATGCACTCTGTTTCTGATGTTGTTTTGATTGAAATATATGATGAAATCTGGCCTCACACAAATGTGTAATTGGAAAAAGTATTTTAATAGGCAAATAATATCTTAGTATTATTATGAAAATAGTCTTGACCTTGTGGATCTTCTGAAAAGATCTCAGATATCTCCAAAGGTCCTGAGAACACAACTCAAGAACCAATGTTCTAGCTGGTTTTCATTCACTGCCTCTTTAAAGGTTCCATTCCTGCTGAACTTTTTTTTAGGATGGGGTGACTGTAGCTTTGTCCTAGACATCAACACTTGGGAGTACTTCCTCCCTACACTGGTCTAGAGACTACCCTTAAGGTTGGAACGGGGGGGGAGTTATCCTTGGAAGTTAGTCCTTGGAAGACAGTAAAGGAGCAGAGTTGGAATGGTTGAGATTGGAAAGGTAGAGGGGAACAGGGGAAGGAAACACATTATCTCTATGTAGGAGCATGAATAGACCTCTTGTCTGACTTTTTTTCTCTTCTTTCATCTTTTTTTCTTTCCCTGCCATACATTTCTCCTGGATGGCAATATGCCTACTTATGTCTTTGAATCCTGATGCTGAACTGTATTTTGTACCCTTTTCAATACATCCCTACCCCCTTTCACCCTATTTTTACTATTCCCAAAAGTAAGTTCTTTTGTGTCATTTTTAAAGAACTGACTCATAACTGGATGCCGTGCATACATTCCTGCTTGAAAGGAAGGTATGTCAACTAGGTGAGAAAAAAGAAATTCATGAATAGTCATGGATTTACTCTTACTCTGTTACAGGACTAGGAAGATTAAACATAAAACCATGATAATGTCAATAACACATATTTATTAATAAGCTCTGGCTGCTCCAGCCAAGCCAGCAACATTTAAGAGGCAGGACACCAGCCATCATCAGAATAGAAAAGGGGTTATAAGTAGGCAGACAGATGAACAATAATTTCTGCCCCATCATGCCCTTGCATCTATCTATATACCTCTAATGAATATGACCCAGAGAAGGGTTCCAGAATCCATGGTTTGATATAATTTGATAAATTTCAATTTGTTTTTCATTCAAAGCCATTTCAATTCTACCTCCCAGCTCAATTTGCCTCTATCTGCACATGTGCAGTCCCCTCACATATACTTGAGTTTTCAAAGTATTGACCCATAATTAGATTCCATTAGAGTATCTCTCCTTGAAAGAATGACATCACAACTGTCCAAGAACACTATGCTAAGTCCATCCTAAGATAATGTACTAGGCATAGTGAGGGGGGGAGCATTGTTGTCCACTGGGAAAAAATTTGATTTGGAGTTGAAATCCAATGTTCAAATGTTGGCTTTGTCACTTAATACATGTATGCCTCTGACCCACAATTCTCCTCCCTGACTCCATTTCCTCATTTTGAAAATGAGGGAGTGAGGATGGGCATAAGGACAATCAAGGTCTCTTCCAGCTATAAATCTATGATACTTTGATCCTACCAAAAAAATAGAAGCTATCATCTCTGAGACCCCTTGAGAATCTCCCAGGGTAATGGGGGAAACAAGATGAATACACTTGAAAAAGATAAAAAGAACTCTGAAATAACACAAGACAAGGGATGAACTCTAGCCATTATCTTGGAAGGTATATAGAGAAATGGATAAGGATCCAAATGAGTCACATAGGTACATGTCACTTTGTCATTAACTCAAGAATCAACTATTTCAGAGGCGGTTTATGTGGAAATTATAAAACTGCCTAGAGTCTAGTTCCTTGGTAAACTCAAAGTGAAGATTTGAGATAACCTTCCAAAATGTGCTGCCCCTCAAACCTGTTATCACAAGTAAAGTGATTAAAGAAGGCAGTCATTGGTCCTCCTTGAACCCTCCCCTTCCCAATAGATATACATGACTACTTATATTCTCACTTCTTTTTGCCCAATTTGAGACCCTTTAAGTGAGAGACTAACTGGAGGAAAGCAGCATCACCTCCTAGAGATGTAGCCCTTGCTATTAGTAGCATATTTTCTAATATTAAATATGCTCCTTCATTTTTCTATTTTCAATTTTTTATATTATCCCTTTTCTTTTAGGGTAATGCAGCATCTGCTCTCTATGGTGCCTGTGACAAAGTGGGCTTCCAACAAGAGGTCAACTTGTTGAACTTGAGGAAAATCAGTTACATTTTAGATGGGCATTCCCTCTCAGTGTGTCCAGCATCAAGGAAAATGAATAACGAATAACACAGCGACTTCTTCAATTATTTCCTATTTCCTAAGGCTTGAAATTCTCTTCCTGAGTTTCTCAAATGATAAAAATGATGAAATTCAAAAATGATATAGCCTGGTTGGATTAAAAAGTACAGAACTGAACATCTGATTATAGTACTGCTGCCAGCCAACAGTAACTAAATGGACTAGCACAGCCTTGATCATATTCAGAAATTGAAGCCATTTAGAAAATATGAAATCCTTTCTCTCTCTTAAAAAAATCATGTTTATAAGGGATGGCTCCCATCCCAAGGGGGAACACATAATAGAAATTGAAGGTGTTACAGAAAGAAAAATATCAATAAAATACTATTTTAAAAGAGAAAAAAGAAATATAAGATGAGGACTCTTTATATTGGCTTGATTTCTATTAACCATAACAGTTGGCCACATTTGTGTCTTAAATGTTGGCTGAGAAGTAGAAAAATTCACTTATTTAACTCCAATGGGACTTTTGTGTAAGAGACTCTAAAGGCCCAAATCTGGGTTATTTCGTATGTGACCTTGGTCAAGTCAATAAATCTCTCTGAGCCTTAGTTTCTGTAAAACAATATGGTGGTAGGATGTGAACTATATGGCCAATATTTTTGAGGTTTAAAAGACACTTTCTAAACATTGTTCCATTTTATTGTCCCAATAACTCTGTGAGGTCAGTACTAAAGGCATTATCTCCATTTTCTAGAAAAGGAAGCTGATGCTCAGAGAGAGAAAAGAACTTGCTTGTTTTGGTCTCAAAGCTAATGCCAGAAGGAGAACCTGAACCCCACTCCAAGAACACTTTTCTAAGGGTCTTTTTAGTTCTAAGTTAATGATTTTTCTCTCACATGAACATAACAAGCATCACAGATGGTGACTTTAACTAGATGACTAACTTATACTAGTATCTTGTACCAAAGAGAATAAGGAAGAAAAAAATGCTTCCGTTGTCCCATCATCTTAAAATTTCTTATTACAGGAAAGGCCATTGCCCATCGATGGTGCTCTATTATTTATAACTTAATTATTGCTTACTGACAAGCTGAAATTGTACTTCAGTTAAGATGCCTCTAGTTGAATGGAAGAGCACTAATCTAATTTATGACCCATCAAAACTTTGAGGTTGTGTCCATTAGAAAAAACATTAAAGCCTTCCATTTGGTATTGGGATGCTCTTGTTTAGGATGGCCAGATGTCCTGGGATGCCCCACCTCTCATATCGCATACTCTCTCAAGTTCCTCTTTCCAAAAAGAAAAAGAAAGACATACGGCAGCAGCACTGGCAACCAGAAAGGTAATGGGCAATTAGAACAGATGGGTTTTTCATTATTTTAAAAATGAAGCCTTGGCAAAGGAAACCAATGATATTCTTTTATTCTGGAGAGTGTAATATAAATGTTGACCTCAGGTTAATATGATGAGCAAATTAATAAAACCATTCTAGAGTTTAGTGATTGAAACTCTTGTCACTGGAATCCAATAGCTTTCTCATCGTGTTTCATGTATTCACATCCTAACTAAATAGAATTTGTTTTTTCCCCTCTCTTAACAGATTGCCTCTCCTATTTTCATTTCTCATCTGACTTTACATCTTGATTTGCTGGATTGCTAAAGTCATACTCAATGAGGACAGGACTACTAAATCTTCATCTGTTCTATTGAGCTAATTTAGTGGAGTAGCTGAGGGTGATGGATTTCCACTTTCTCTCCAGTCAGATTTAAGTGTGGCCAAAGAAGCATCTTCCTACTTAGTTTCAATGTCCATATAGATTTAGTTTTAAAATATTGAAGAACTAGAGGAAAGAAACATTATATTACTGATCTCCAAAGACTAATTATTAAATTGCGAATGTTAGCTAATACATTCAGCCACAATCGAGTCCAGAGAGTCAAAGTTAATTATATACTTCATATAAAATCCTCAGAAGTTTTAAAATTTATATATGTATACATATGCATTGAAAATGTTTGTGTAACCTAATGAGTGTTAGGTTGGAAATTAAGAAGATTTAAGTTTGAATGCTGCAGCAGATAATCACTATGATGCTAGGAAACTCACCTAACTTTGCTCAGCATTAAATTCCTCACTTATAAAAGGGGGACAATAATAATACCTAACTCAAAGGATTATGGTAAAGATCAAATGTGATAATATATGTAAAACTCAAAACCTTAAAGCTCTCTCTTTCTGTAGAACACACACACACACACACACACACACACACACACACACACACACATATATATATATATAACTTTAATATTATTTGAATTGATTTTATTTGGAGATGGATAAGAATTTTTCTGCTTGTCTCTTATGGGCACAACTAGAAGTAATGAATAGAAGTAGTTTGATGAGGTCTTTTCTGACCCACCTCCTATATGCTAGTGCCTGTCCTCCAAAAATTACCATGCATTTTGTACAAATTCTATATATACTTATGCAGCATTTTGTAAAAAGACTTATGGTCATTTTAAGGTTCAATAACTTGAAATTGCCCCAAGACCCTTGGTATACTCTGTGTATGTGCATGGTAGCTTATCTGTTAGAATGAAAACTGCTTGAGGGTAGGTATGCCTTTTTTTCACTTTGTATCCCAAGAGCCTAGAACAGTGGGTAAAGTTTGTTAATTGAATGACTGATTTGTGTAAGTTCTTAAAACATAGACCTATCCAAGGAATCATCCTAGAATCTATTGGGTTACCTTGGATAATATGCACGATCCCCTTACTGAAGATCTTCAGACAAATTTGGATGACAGCTTGCCTGGAATGTTATATAAGGCTTTTAAAAAATCAGATACAGATTAGATGAGATGATCTCCAATGTTCCTTGTAAGCTGGAGATTCATTGATTCTACAGTCCAAACATTATACCTATGACACGGTTTTCTCTTTGGTCACCAACTATCTTCCCCAATCATGTGCTGTCATGTGAAATGATCATGGAACCATTCTTCATATATGCACAAAAATTCTAACTGCTTACCTTAGACTATGCCTACTAGTCAGTGAGTTGTTAATTGTTGCACAAGTAGAAAACATAATTCAGAAGAGCAGATTTTCTTTGGGAAGATGGCCAGAAGTATCACATTAAATTACAATTATATTTAAGATTTACCTTAGGGCTTCCTAATGCATTTTAAATGTGATTCTGGTGACAAATATTTGATTCATGGGGAACTTCTTTAGAATGCTGAAAAGAAAGCCATCTTAAACAGCTCTATAAGAGTGAAAAGAACAGTGTCTTTGGTATTAGAGGCCCTGAGTTTAGACAGAAGTTCTATTACTTGCTATATACATGATCCTAGGCAAATGCCTATATTTCTCTGGCCATTGTTCATCAAAACTATAATTAGGGTAGAGTTATTGGGGATTTTCTCTAGGCCAGAAAATTTAGAAGTACACCTGGGATATACTTCTCCTTTCCAGTTCCTTCCTTTGCCTGACATAGGAGCCATGAGAATGGAGGAAGTTTGGCCCATACACTTATGGGTGAATTATACCCTCTCTCCTGGTGTATCTTCCTGTAGTTGTACTTTTCCTCTATGCCAGTCATTTTCAAATGTGAGCCAGGGTAAACTTCAAGGAGGTTATGGTTTGTTCCCAAGTGGGGGACCAAATCTGAGAATTAGAGTATGAGTCAAATACTATCGTGATACAATTGTGAAATATGAGGCATGTCTCCAATACAACCACATGTTTCCTTGATCCAGTTTTTACCAAAACTCCTCCACTGCTCTCCTTTACTGTCCTCTAAGAATGCCGTGTAAGTTCTCAATCTTACCCTTTCTATCATGGCCATTGGTTTCTCATGACATTGATAATCAAATCCATTGATGGGAAAACTACTGCCTGAGGGCCAGATATGGCCCCCTGAAATGTTCTATCCTGTCTGGTGATATTATTCCTAATCTGATGAATACAATGAGTAGGATACAATACAATGAAACTTTGAAAGAGTTGCCTTAGAAACAGACTGACAGATGAGCATTTCCTTTCCTTTGGCCCCCTTTTTAAAAAGTCTGCCCATCACTGAATCAATACCCAAGCATCCATTGCAATGACTACACAGAATGATTGTGAAAATCCATTTCTTCTGTCCATAACTACCTTCTGCTTTCCAGATCACCTTTTGGTTATAACAATCATCCTATGGATGGTAGAATCTTTGCCCAAGGGCAGTGAATATAAGATCTCCCCTACTTCTCCTTCCATCACTTAGCTCCGGGTTGGACCAAGTGAATTTCACAGGGTGCAATTATATAATTTGTAGACAAATATATAGATATTGAAAAATGTGCACTCACAAATTTGTTACTGATAGTGATACATAATCAAAAGAAGTTTGGAAATTGCTGCTCAATGATATTGCCACTCCTTCCACTCTTTACAAATCATTTTTATCTCAGGTAAAAAGTCAATGCTACAACTACATAAGTTGGCATCAGATCCCAGACTAAAAGTCAGTCAGTCAGTCCTAATGTTTTCTAGATTATACTAACTCAAAGCATTGTGTGGTTAGAAAATCTGGAAGTCAGAAGAAGAGCATTCCTTCCCAGGTCAAGTTCTATTTGTAAATCATAATCTTTCTCTGTCTCTATCTCTGTCTCTGTCTCTGTCTCTGTCTCTCTGTCTCTGTCTCTCTCTCTGTCTATCTCTGTCTCTCTCTGTCTCTCTCTGTCTCTTTCTCTGTCTCTCTCTGTCTCTCTTTCTCTCTCTCTCTTTCTCTGTCTCTCTCTGTCTCTCTTTGTCTCTGTCTCTCTCTGTCTCTCTCTCTGTCTCTCTCTGTCTCTTTCTGTCTCTCTTTCTCTGTCTCTCTCTCTCTGTCTCTTTCTGTCTCTCTCTGTCTCTCTCTCTCTGTCTCTCTCTCTGTCTCTCTCTCTTTCTCTCTATCTCTAACTCTCTCTCTATCTCTCTCTCTGTCTCTCTCTCTTTTTCTCTATCTCTGTCTCTCTCTCTCTCTCCCCTCACACTAGACAATTGAAACAATAATATCATATTAATCTTAGAATTCTTGTGAAGATTAAATATGAAAATATGAACAAAATAGGGTTAAATAACTTAAGTCTCTAGGTGAGTGTAAGATTTTATTAACCTCAAAATCAAAGGGTTCTTAAAGAGTGGTTTTAAAATCAGTATTTGGTCATGAACTCCCTCAGCTAGAGCTTTCATAGAATGATGGATATAATATGATGTGATTATACTTTTATTTCTGGCAGGAGAATATGCCTCACCCAAAATGTTTGCCATCAACTAGAGCAACAAAAACCAAATATTCTCCCAGATTCACTCCTTTCTCTTTTCTCTCTTCATTCTTCAAACTAGAAAACTCAGCCATTCTCAAAGCTTCAGTTCTTGACATGGAGTGTTTTATGTTCTTTGTTTTCAGTTATTTTGACTTCATGACCTCATTTGGAGGTTTTTTTGGCCGATACTGAAGTGTTTGTCATTTCCTTCTCCAACTCTATAGATGAAGAAATGGAGGCAAACAGGATTAAATGACTGTGCAGGTTACACAACTAGTGTCTGAGGTCAGATTTGAACTCAGATCTTCCTGACTCCAGACCTGGTGCTCTATTTATTGAAACCTGACAGGCAAGTGTAAATAAGTGGAGAAAATGGTCAGTGGGTTCAATTTTGATGAGGAGGTCCACAAAGTAAGAGTGGGAAATGAAGTTTATGAACCACAGTTTTGGAAGATTAAAACAATTAGAATTGCTTTGGGGGAATTGAACATGAGAAATCCAATAACAAAGAAAAAGCCTTATCTAAACATGTCAGAAGTTTAAGAGCCTCTAAGTGAGTTTTTGGGACCAATTAATAATACAGTCAGCATTCAGTGATAGAAGAGGTTGAGAAGGAAAGGAGCTCCATGGGGGGCTAGTTGGGTGTGGGGGTGGTGAGGAATATGAATGAATGAAGTTTTGTGGGAGGAGTAGCTTTGACAGAAGAAATGGAATGATTCTTTTCCTTTGCCAGCATAGGCTATGGGTGATACTCATTTGTAAGAGTAATGGAGTTGATAAGGGGTGGGGGGAAGTATTTGGTGACAGTTTGTACAATGAGTAGGTTGACCAGTAGGCTGATGTGGGAGATTCATATGGGAGATTTGGAATGGAGGGGTGGAAGAAATGGGTAGATCAACGTGTGGCAGGGGAATTGCCTTCATTCTACACTTCTGGGAAAGACAGAGTTAGAGTGATTTCTTGATACTGCAGAGCAACTTAATTGGAAACATAAAGTAGGGAACAAAGAGTGGGGAATCTGCAATATAGACATTACTAGAAATACCAGAGTTAGAATCAAAGAGAGCTGGGTTTGAATCTCACTTACTTTTATAATCTTGTGAAGTCTTTTAATATTATTTTTAAACCTGTACGTTCTGTCTTAGGATCGATACTAAATATTAGTTCCAAGGCAGAAAAGCAGTAAAGGTGAGACAGCTGGAGTTAAATGACTTGCCCAGGGTCATACAACTAAGAAATGCCTGAGACCAGATTTGAATTCCAAATCTTCCATCTCTAGGTCTGGCCCTCCATCTAGCTGCCCACACTTAATGTCTTTAAACTTCACTTTCTTGTTCTGTAAAATAAGGAGGTTGGAGTCAATGATGCCCCATTTCCCAAACATCTCTTCTATTTCTTTTTCTTTTTTCTTTTTTTCATCTTTTCTGCTTCTAAATCTATTATAGATTCATATGTTTCCTAGGAAGAGAGTTAGTATGTGGTAATGGAAAGCCTACTGCACCTGGAGTCAAGAGAGCTAACTTCAAAATCCTGCCTTCATATTTGATGACCTGTACGACCATGCCCATGTGATAGACCAACTCTGGACCTGCATTGCCCTTTTTACAAAATGGCAATAATATGCCTGCAATATAAAGCTGTGTCTATCAAATGAGGTAATATAGCCAGAGTTCCTGTGTAACGTATAAAGATATTTTTAAATTTCTGGGGGTATTATTATTATTACTACCAAGTAAAACAGATGTGATTTACAGGAAGTGGTGTGTTTTCTCCATTACTAAAAATGGGATAATCTGTGGGACATACAAGGGTCATGCAAAAGTTAAAAAAAAAGGGCAGGAAAATATTTTATGTGACATTTCTTTTTAGAGGTTCTAGTAGAGAAGCACTTTACTCATATAACCTATTTTGCAATATAGTACATAGCATGTTCTATGCCAGATTCTATTTATTTGTGCCACCATTTCAATTATGATGCCCTGTCTCAGAGATTTATAACATAGGCATAAAAGAACCCTGTAGGATAAGATTAGATCATCAAGATACGTGGGAGCTCTCTAAATATTCTGCACACCTATAGTCATTTTCCTGGGTGAATAGGGAAACCATTTCCATTTGTCTGAAAAAAATCATGTTTGGGAAGAAATGAAAAACAATATGAGACTGAACATGAGCAATACAGGTGAGGGAAAAGTGAGACAATGTAGATGAGATATTTTCTTCCCCCACCACAATCAAGACCACAACTTCCCACTACTTTTACTTAAGGAACATCTATCTCAGGCCTTCTAGTCATTCTCTTGGGGGACCTTTGACCTCTGCAGGTTCTAGAATATACTAACAATATTCATGGAATATGAAGAAGTGCTGAGTGGAATTGATCTCTGTTTTAGTCCATTATTGTGATGGGAACTCTGAAGAATAATGCACTTTGAGGGTCTTTTGTGCTTTGGGCAAGGTGCCAGGGGCCATTAAAGATGATTGTTATGACTTAGTATTTTATTAATTGATCAATTATGAGCTACCAATAGATTGGACCACTCATATATTAGGAAAAAATATAATTCAATTAATATTCTAATGGAAGAATAATGGACATATTAAGGACTAGAACCTTCCTTTCATAAGTCTTCCAAGTGCTTTTCCTTTCTAACTTCCAAACAAGGCCCACAGGAATTTATCTGGGGCCTCAAAAGTCAGCCTTTTGAGTCCACACAAAGTTTACTTAATTGTGAATGAGAATGAGCAAAATAGCAATGAAAGAATCTTGTATCCTTATTCGCAGGAACAATAACTAATCTTTCGGGACAGGACAAGCATAAAGAATGCCACATTATGTCTTACCTATGATTTCTCTCTGATTCTGACATTTCAGAACAGGAGACATGACCGGAAGTGTAGTCAATGGGAGAACATGCTTTCAACTGAAATGACAAAACTATTTAACCCTAACATCCTTAATTCTGTTTACTAATGAGTAAGTAGCTAATGTACATTAATTTATGGCATGACTGCTAGAATGCTAGAGGGAGTCAATAATTCTTTGTTTATATCCTCCTTAAGACACTTAAGAGATTTTTTTTTAAAACCTTACTTTCCATCTTAGAATCAATACTGTTTATCGGTTCCAAGACAGAAGAGCAGTAAGGGCTAGACAATGGGGGTTAAGTGACTTGTCTAAGGTCACATAGCTAGGAAGTTCCTGAGTCCAGATTTGAACCCAGGACCTCTCATCTCTGGGCCTTGGCTCTCAATCTACTGAGCCACCCAGCTGCTCCCAAGAGATGTTTGATCATAGTCAAAGTACTTAAACACACTTATAGTTTCACCTTCTTAATTTGTAAAAAGAGCATAATTCTTACACTATTTTACAGAGTTCAGGATTCCTTAGGAGGAAAGTGTTCAATACTTCCGAAAGTACTACATATAATACACACATAGGCATATATACATACAGATACACTGATAATATACTTGTATATGTTGTTATGACTTTTAAATTGAATAAGATTCTCTTACTCATATTTTCAGCCTGGACCGTCTCTTGTGATAGCATGTTCTATACATTTTAAAGAAAAGTAATTCATTTTATTTATTGTAAATCTGAACTGAGAGATCCGCCACTTTCATGCCCCATTCTGGTATTCTGTGGTTTAAAAAAAGTTTATCTTTTTCATATCACTACTCTTAATGATTCTATAGGCTTTGAAATGTCTTTTCTCAATATTATGTTTCTAGGAAGAAGAGTCCTCATTTCTTTGTTCTCCTTTCTCAAGGCAGAAAGAGATTAAATAGCTAGCAACAGATTATCAAACAATAATTATAAAATGCATGTATTAGCAGATAAAAAATGGAGTTTCCTCATAGCAAGAATAATGGACAATCAATGGACAATTCATATACTTAAATTATATCCCAATGGCATTAAGAGATATAGAAGATGTACTTCCATTGTGTTGGCTGGACCCTGTACAGGTAAACAATTTGTGAGGGGATTGGATAACTATCACCTAGGATGGGAGCTTAGATCATTTATAATTCACACCATTTTAAGGCAGTATGCCTATCGATGAAATTACAGATTCATCAAAGTATCAAATTATCCTTACTTGGAAGACCTAACCTATTAACAATTTTAGGTGTCTTTCCCCTGATTTCTCGAAGCACAATGACCAGATATACATAAAATATTTTAGTTGTGATAATATAAATGTCTAGTTTAGATTCCACTTTTTACAACCCTGTTCAATACTGATGGCATCCATCTGTTTTTGTTTACTTTACTGGTCCTGGTAATTACATCAGAGTTCATGGTATTAAGGACTTTGTTTAAAAAAATTTCTTTGACTTCTCAGAGTCTCTCATCTTAGAAGTATGAGTTAAAGTATTTTTCCTTATATTTGAAGCCTTGTTCCCTTTTTTGGCTCGCTCTCATAATGTTCTCAGGCCTTCATAAAATTTATCATTAATAGTTGGCTATTTGTTCCTCTGAAGGAAACCAGTGCTTCCTATGTGCTAGGCACTGTGCTAAGTATTTTACAGACATTGCTTCACTTTGTCTTCACAAAAAATTGAGAGTTAGCTGCTATTAATGTACCTATTTAACATCTGAGAAAGCCAGGAAGACAATCATAAACTGATTTGCTCAGGATAATAGCTAGTAACTGTCTGAGAAAACATTTGAACTCAGATTGTCCTGCCTGACACCTGATCCAGAACTCTATCCACTTTGCCACCTAAATACCTATTCAATTTCATTTCATGTAAGGGAAAACTGAGTCCTTGTCAGGTGAAGTGACTTGTCTAAAGTCACATAGCTGATTGGGGGAGAGAGCCAATCTGATTTCTACCAAATTACCCACTAAAAAAGCAATGAAATAATGCCTCAAAACAAATTCTGGAGGAGCATAACCCACAAAAAGACAAGGTGAAGCACTTTTTTAGCCCAAAATTACTTAGAAGGCCAGTAGGAGAGATCTAGTGCACCTGGAGTACAACATGCCAGGGCAGGGCCCATCAAGGCAACAGCTCTTGGGTATAGCTTAAGAAATAGCCAAGACTTCCAGAACTCTCAACCATAAAATGTAATGGGTGTTATACAGCTTCTCAGAAGGAGATTACAGGGGTCCCTTTATTGGCTTTGGGTGAAAGACCCTTGTCACTTTGCACATACACAGAACTAAGTCACAGTCCCAGGGTGATGAGGAATACCAGCATACACTTGCAGCTACAGGGGAGCAGGGGACCCTGGACACAGTTCCAAAGTGTAAGAGTGCTTGGGGTTACTCACAGACCAGAGCACAGGCTCTGAGTGTATTAAACATATTTCTCCTTACATCATACCACCAATGGAAGAACTGAAAGCAGATATATCCCCAGTGCCAGCTCTGAAAGCAATTATACAAAGAACTGGAAGCTTAAACAGTTTTTTAAAGTAAAAGAAAAGAAAAAGACAGGAAAATGAGCAAACACCAACCAAAAAAGAAACTTAATATTGAAAATTATTTTGATGATAGATTTGACTCAAATTCAGAAGAAAACAAAAAAATCCAATACTGTTGCATAAATCCTTCAAGAAAAATATTAATTGTTCTCACTCCTGAAAAGAACTAATGGGAGAGCTCAAAAAGTTTTAAAAATCAAATAAGAGAGATAATAGAAAAATTGGGAAAAGAAATGAGAGTGATGCAGGAAAATCTTGAAAAGGAGTCAACAGCTTGGTAAAAGAGGCACAAAAATCCAAAGAAAAGGACTTCTTAAGAAGTAGAATTGGCAAAGTGGAAAAAGATATAAAAATGTACTGAAGAGAAAAGCTTCTTGAAAGGCAGAATTGGACCTTTGGAAAAAAGAGGTACAGACTGTTTATTGAGGAAAACAATTTTTTACAAGTAGAATTGGCCAAATGGAAAAGAAGGTACAAAAATTCACCCAAGAAAAATAATTTCTTAAAAATTAGAATTGGACAAGTGGAAGCTAGTGACTCTATGAGATATCAAGAAACAATCAAACAAAGGAAAGGAAAAAGAGAAGGAAGTAAATTATAGCCTATATAAGAGGTATAAAAGAGCTTCTACAGAGGGAAAGATGGGGAAGGTTGGGAGAAGAGCATGTAAACCTTACTCACATTACAATTGTCTCAATGAGGAAATAACATACCCAATCAATTTGGTATAAAAAGCTATCTTACCCTATGGGAAAGTAGGAAGGAGAGGGGATTAGAGAAGGGTGGTAGGGCTAGATAAAAATGAAGACAAATTGGGGGGGGGAGGTGGAGGCCAGAAACTAAATAGGGGTAAATAGGATGGAAAGTATTATACAGTAATCACATTGGTACAAAATTTTGTAACAAATCTTTGTAATAATGGTCTTGCTTCTCAAATACATAGAAAATGAATTGAATTTATGAGAATAGAAATCATTCCCCAATTGATTAATGTCAAAGAATAAGAACAGATAATTCTCAGACAAAGTAACTATAGGTCTCTATAATCATGAAAAAATTATCTAAATCACTATTATTTAGAGAAATGCAAATTTAGACAACTTTGCGGTACCACTCCATACCCATTAGATTGACTATTGTGATAGGAAAGAAAAAAAAAAAAAACTTGGTGTATGGGTATGTGGGAAAGCCAGGACATAAATGCACTATTGGGGGAGTTGTTAACTGATTCAATTATTCAGGGGAGCAGTTTGGATCTATGCCCAAAGAAATAAAAAAGTACATACCCTTTGTCCTAGAAATACCATTACTAGATTTGTATCCGAAAGAGATAAAAAGTGTGTGTGTGTGTGTGTGTGTGTGTGTGTGTGTGTGTGTGTGTGGACATCTATATGTGCAAAAAGATTTAATGCAGTTCTTTCTAGGGGGCAAAGATTTGGAAAGTGGTGGGATACCCATCAATTCGGGAATGACTGAATAAATTATATAATTATAATGGAATTCTATTGTGTTGTAAGAAATGACAAGCAGGAGGAACTTAGAAAATCCTGGAATGACAGATGAATGAAGCAGAGTGAAATAAGCAGAACCAGGAGATTATTGTACATAATGACAGGACTACTTCACAATGAACAGCTATGAATAATAGCTATTATTAGCAATACAATGATCCAAAATTATACCAAAGGACTCATGATAAAAAATGCCATCAATTACCAGAGAAAATGAACTGAATCTGAATTCACACCAAAGCAAACTTTTTCACTTTCTTTTTTTCCTCTGAGTTTCCTTCTATAAAAAGGATTAATATGGAAAAAATGTTTTACATGATTGCACATGTAAAATCTATATAAAATTATTTACCATATCGAGGGGAATGGAGCTTTGGGAGGGGAAGGAGGTTCTGAATTTGAGATTTAATATTCTTAGAAAAATGTTGGAAAATGTTTTTGCATGTAATTGGGGGTAAATAAAATAAAAACAAAACATAGTTTCATAGCTAGTTAAAACAGATCTTCTGACTGTCTAGCATTCTTTCTAATACATCATACAGATATTTCAGTCACTTAATAAACATTCACAAAATTCACACTATTGACTATATTGACATATTATTGTATTTATAGGCTCATACCTATTACATTGGCTAATATGACAGAAAAGAAAAATGATATATGTTGGAGGGATATGTGGGAAAATTTGGACATTAATTTACTGTTGTTAGGTTTGTGAACTGATTCAACCATTCTGGAGAGCAATTTGGAACTATTCCCAAAGGGCTTAAAATCCGTGTACATTCTTTGATCCAGCAATACCATCGCTAGGTTTGTATTCCAAAGAGATCAAAAGAGAAATGATCTTCTTGTACTAAAATATTTATAGCAGTTCTTTTAGTGGTTGCAAAAGAATTGGGGATTGAAGGGATGTCCATCATTTGGGGAATGATTGAACAAGTTGCAGTATATGATTGTAATGGAATGAAGAAATGAAAAGAAAGGTGATTCCAGTAAAACCTGAAAATACCTATATGCTAATTGAAATGAGCAGAACCAGGAAAACATTGTACACACTGATAGCAATATCGTGAAATCACAATTGTGAATGACTTGGCTATTCTCAGCAATAGAGTGATACAAGGCAAGTCTGAAGGAGTCATGATGAAAAATGTCATCTGCCTCCAGAGAATGAACTGATGGAGTCTGAATACAGACAGAAATACAGACTTTTTTTTTTTTTTTGCTTTTTCTATTTAAGTTCTCTTCCACAAAGTGACTAATGTAAAAAAAAAATGTTTTATGTTATGACACATATAAAAAATATATTGGATTGTTTACCATCTCAGGAAGGGAGAGGATTTTGCTCACAATCTTAAACAGTGAGGGATAGAATGTGTTTTTACATATAATTGAGAAAAAATGAAATGTCTAAAAAAAGTCAAAGGTTTTTAAATAAAACTTACATAAATTGTAGCCCTCTACCCTAAATTGATTTACTCTCTCATAAATGTACAGTAAATTACTTAGTCATGATTTCCTCTTGAGAAATCATATTGTCTTTGGAAAATATGATATGCTGACCTTTGTGTTCGGCGATATTATTCTTTGTTGGCCATTTCATCATCTTGTCAGGTATAGAAATGTGACTCACTCTTCTTAGTTACTGAAATCCCGCCCAATTTACTTTGAGTGAGATACAAAGGACACTGAATCTGGCACCTGGAGACCCAGGTTGGAATGTTAGCTCTGTTATTTACTGAAGTGACCTTTGTTACAGTAAGTCACTCAAGTATCTAGATCTCATGCACTGAAACTGTAAAAATGGAGACTGGACTAGTTCCAGGTTCCTTCCAATTGGTAATCTATGGGCCTAATTCTGAATTCTTTATTGTCTATTTTTCCCAGGATGAATACTTTGCCACCTTTCTTCTTTATCTTCTTTGACTTCCATTTACTCTGTCCCTCAATGTAAATTCTATAGTTGAAAAGTCTCAAAGAGTAATTTTGTGGTTTATAAGTTTTCAACTTTCTAATCGAAGGAGTCTTGAATAAATGAACTAGATTGCAAATTAAAGGAAGAACACTCGGAATGTAGGTTATTTAAGTATAAGCTTGGTTTAGGTATTGATGCCAAAGTCAACTAGGAAATTCAAGGTAAGCCTGATTTGGGTTGTATATGCTTTGTCCTATATTTGTAGCTTTCTCTTTATTCTCATTTCCCCCTCATTATTTGTAGCATCTATCCCTGGGGTAAAAAAATCTCAGTCCTGTCTCTTTGCTTTTTCTTCCTCACTTTGTTCTATAAAATGGTCAGAATGCCCTTCTGCAATGGAAAGCGATTAGTAGCCCAAGATAGTTAATTTGCAACAAGGAAATAGTAATTATTTTTCTACCAATTTCTCCCTCCATTTTTCAAAGAACCATAATCAAATTAATAAGCAAATGACCTCCCTCTTGCCTCTTGTTCTGAGAATTTAACAAGCATTTGTTCAGTGCCTACTATGTGTAAGGTATTATGCTAGTGCTAAAGATAGAAAGATAAATCATTTGCTGCCATCATCTTTTAAATATAATCAAATATCTTCCTGGAATAATTCAATTGTGTTACTAAGGAAAGCAGTCTAGTCTCAAAACTGAGACCACAGTACATCTAGAAGAGAAGATAAAGAAAACAGAAGCCATTGTTCTTTGAGTTTAAACAAAAATAAATGAATGAATGAATAAACAAACTATATGGTTTCTTCCCTCAATCTTTTTCAGCAAAAGGTATTGGGAGGGATCAGGGTGGTAATGGGAGTGGCATGATGCAGAGACCTGCTCCAGCTCACATCTTTAGCTGATGAGTGTTGCTATATTAGCTAATTTCTCTTTTCAGTAAACTGAATTTGTCTTAACTACCATTCTTTTGGGGGGGTGGTATTATTTCATGTCATGGATTAGACAGTTGATATTAGAGATCATTTTGTTGAACCTGCCTTGATTTGCACTCCCGACCCCAGGCACATTTCATGCAGTTTCCCTTGGTTGTTAAAGTTAGTTACTAGTTGTCATTTTGTTAAGTTACTAGTTACAGTTGTTTTGGAGTAAAAGTATTTGGAGGTTTCTGTAGGTATTCCACGCACCTAACATAGATCTTAGACCAGGCAGAAGTGGATGGATTTCTTACTATCTGGAAATGACTCTTGATGCTAACATCATTGTAAAACTAGTTCATGACATTGTCCACATAACTTCCCAACAGGTTCTCAACAGCCCACTTCTGAATACGTCCACACTGGAGGTCAGAGTTATCACTGTGTTGCCTAAAAGCAAAGTTGGAATTATTGCCAGAAATATGACACTTAGATGGGATCCCTTTAAAGAGATGCAGAAATTCTGTTGGTGAGATTAAAGTGGACATGAAGGAACATTCTGCCACAGGATTTAGAGGTGGAGGATATCTTAGATATTGTATAGTCCCATAACAATAATAACAAAGAAGGCAAATTGTGTACAGGACCTCCTTTGAGCCTTATGATAACCTCATCTGGTAAGTAATTATAGATTTAACAGCATCTTTTTCACTGAAGAGGAAAATCAGGCTCAGAGTGATGAAACAATTTGTCTATGGTCATACAGCTAATAAATACCAAAGGCTGAATTCGAACCCAGTTTATCCTGACTCCAAGTTCAGTACTTTATTCACTCTGACACTCTATATTCCTTTTAGAGATCTAGCAATAAACATTTTAAAAGCACTAGAAGGGGCCAGGTGCTAGGACTACAGAAAGAAAAATGAACTTCAAGGAACTCATATTCAATGGAGGGAGATGTTATGTGAATAATTACATACAAAATATATAAAAAAATAATATAAGGTGATTTTTGAGGGGGAAAACATTAATTGTTGGAGAGGGGGCAGTGAAGGCTTTGCAGTGATGTTTTAGCAAGATTTTGAATAAAACAAGTGATTCTAAGCGGAAAAGTCAATGAGGCAGTACATTCCGGGCATCAGGGACACCAATTTCCAAGGCGATGGAGATGGAGATGGAGAGTTGTCTGTGAACAACAGCAAGAAGACCTGCTTGACTTAATTATAACATGTGCAGGAAAAGACTAATGTATTACAAGTTCATGGTTGCAGGGGCAGCTGGATGGCTCAGTGGAGAGAGAGCCAGCTAGAGATGGGAGGGCCTAGATTCAAATCTGGACTCAGACACTTTTCTAGCTATGTGACCCTGGAAAAGCCACTTAATCCCAAATCCCTAGCCCTTACCACTTTTTAGCCTTGGAACCAATATTAAGACAGAAGGTAAGGGTTTTAATAAAAAAAGAAAGGTAGGTTTGGGCCAAGTTGTAAGGGGCTTTTAAAGTTAAATAGAAGATTTAAATGAGAGCAATGCCCTATTAGTCTTCCAAAGCATCAATGGAATCTTTTAATCATTTCTATCTTCTAACCCAGGTAGGTTATAGATAGAGAACAGCTAAAGAATGTTGTTGCAATTATTTCTGGAAGCAAAATTATGGCTAGACCCCAAATGGAATGAATTCCTCCATATTAGGAATGGCTTCTTCTCAAACTGTAGTGGCATGTCTGTTAGTATTATTAACATCAATGTTACCCTCATGGGTTTTGGGGCTAGAATTTTCTAAAATTGCAATGATACAAATACATGAATTCATCATCATTCTTTAGTTCCCTTGGCAGATTAGTGATACAGCAGCTTATGTTTTCACACACTCTTGCCCTGGAAATGTTTAGAGACATCAGGAGTGCTAAAGCTTTTTGGTGACCTTGGCCCTTCTGGCAGTCCAGTTAAGCCTATAGCTGAGCCTATAGATGTCTTCTCAGAATTCCAACTTTTTAAATCTAGAGGAGTGCAAAGGATGTTGATGATATTGAAATGTGATGAACAAAATATTTTTAAAATAACACAAATACATGTTCTCTGATACCAGGTTAAAAAAAAACCCTGAAAGAGATGATCAAAAATTCATCAGCTTTATGGGACTTTTTATCCTGGCTTTCAGTCTTACTGCAGTCATAGATCTGTGTCTGTGTGTGTATATGAGTGTGTGTGTGTGTGTGTGTGTTAGACAGGGAGAAATATATTATTTTTAAAATCATCTGTCTTTTTGTTTCAATAGATGCTTCTTATATTGATGAAAATTACAATATTCTCCATGCTATCTTCTTGATTTCCATTGGCAAAAAATATTTATCATCTGGTAGTCAACTTTTTGGAAATGATCTCTGCTGAGCCTTTGTAGACAGTTCATCTGTCATCGGGCTGATATTCAAAGCCTTTCTAATTTGATAAGACCTATTAGAGCTTAAGGTACATTGGCATAGCCTTTGAGACCAAGCAGTTACCACCAAAACATGAAAAGACAGCAGTGTAGGAACTGAGTTGAGTATACTTACACATACACATGTACACATATATAAAAAATACACACACACACCCCTTCTCCTTATTGTCTTGTAGAATCACTAGCTTCCTTCAAGGTTCACCTTTTACTTATTACACCATGCCTTCACTGATCCTGCAGTGCTCACCACTCACCCCCTTAAATTAATAATAGCATTTATAAATTCCTTTGTATTTATTTGTCTCTGTTCACAGTGATGAAATAGCATGAGAAACAATGCCAGAATTGGAGTCAGAAGACCTGGGTTTAAATCCTGATTCTACTACTTACTACCCATGTGATCTTGGGAGATTATTTCCCTTCACTAAGCTTCATTATCCTCATCTGTAAAATAAGGGAATTGGATGAGAATGCCCTTTAAGTCTGATTCTGAATTCATGAAATTATGATTCTCTGTTTTATTCCCTCCTCAAATTCTCACTCCAACTTCAAAAGAAAATAACGGAACAGTATTACAAAAGTACCAGCGATGATGGTGATGCTGATAATGATGTAAGCTTCTTGGATGTAGGAATGGTTTCCTTTTTGTCTTTGATAGCACCTACTTTTAATCCTGAATGTATTAGGTATTTAATTAACTTAGGAAAATCAGATCCAAACATATATAACAAATAGTACCAAAATACGCAATTTGTTGGTCCAATTTTCCTTTGAATTTTTACCCTAAAATCACAAATAGGTGTCTAAACCTATTAAATATTGACACCAGACTGCTGCCCATTCCTTTGGCTTTATTATATACCCCAATAGCTAGTTTTCAGTTATGCCAAAAACCAAAATCAGATTTACAGTCTAAAGCCACAATACAATAGAAAAACATAGTTGAAAAAAACAACAACTCAGTATGAAGTGTTATTTCTTTTGCTGCCTATTTTGGACTCTATTGTGTCCCAGAAGGAAGGCAGATCTTATCATGGTCTTGAAAAATGATCAGCTTTAGGGGATAGCCTACAAAATCAATTCTGGGCAATGGCCTCTGTGTGGTGAGATACTCAAGTTAGGCACAACTTATTTAATTAAAAGTAAATACTCATTTGATGGCAGCAGGCATGTGGTCTCTTTAGAACATTGCATAACTGCTTTGGAGATGCCCATTGATTGGTGTTTCTCTATTAGCACCAATTCTTCTGCAATTTTTCTTAACACCGGGAAAGTATCATTTAGCAAGACAAACACACACATGCACACACACACACACACACACACACACACACACACTCTCTCAGAAAGGAAAGTGGAAGAGGTCAGTGAACATGAAAGCTTATGAATTACCAAGCTTTTTTTTTAAATATCTATTAGGTTGGGGACCACATTTTATTGTTCACTGATCTCCTTTTAATTAAATCAATGTCATTGTGAAGGCATTGTAAAACAAAAGAGATTATTCCACGAAGTTAATATTAAGTTAATACTTCAGTATTTGGCTCTTTTTAACACATGGAGTTTGAATTTCTTTGGATACCTGGAGTTATTTCTCTAGATTCTTAAACAGGTGCAGTGAGATACAGTATGTCTTCCGGCAACAATTTCATCATCTCCATTTCTTTGCTCTCTTGTCAGAGGACTGAAAAAGGCAGGTTTGCCCCAAGGATAGCAAACCACCAGAAATATTTTAAAAAAAAATCACTCCCTTCCCCCATGCTCAAATTGATTCCATTTTAAGAGAGATTTCAAATGTATTGATTCAGTGTCAGCTGCGTTCTCCCCCCATGAGAATCATCTGAATTGCATTGGGTCTAAATGGATTTCAAATAGCGAGTCCAATGTTCAAGTAGAGAAGGAATATGCTTTGGGGTTCTTAATTTACACTTTGCCACAGTGTTCAGAGTGTCTATTGACAGCTTTGTTTATTTTCAGATTATTTCTCTGTTGTGTAGACAGCTTCCAATATCAAACTTGAAGTGCCCCCTCAGCCCTGTCAAACAATCCAAACATGGGAAAGAAAATTTGTTGGGCATGAAGGAGAACTAAAAAGTTTTCTGCAAATAAATCAAACCAGATTCAATAGGATGGAAGGTGGAGGGGGATAAGGGAGATGTGACAATTTCTGAATAATGATGATTGTAATGATAATTGTTGTTTTATTAGCTTAAATTTTGTCTTCATGTTAAAAAGAATTTAATGATTAAAGGATGAATCTTGGGATTATTATTTTTTAAATGCTTCACTTGTGCCTTCTCACATTTCTTTTGTCTGTATATTACAGTTGCATCTACAGATTTGTAGCTGCAAAGATAAGATCAGAAATAACATATGCATTCTAAAACCTCAATCCCAGGTTATTTTATAGGTACAGAGGAACCTTGACAAGAAGAGGGAGTTTCTATGACTGTCAGAAAGGGGAAGAAAGAAAAACAACAAAAGCCAATAAAGTATGTCATTTACCAGCCTACATCAACTGTTCAAAATCTGGTACTCTCTTTTCAGCTCTCCTTCCATACATGGCATGTCTACAGCCACAGATGAAAATCTTGTCTGAGGAAGTGAAATTTCAAGAAGAAAATGTCATTTCAGAATGTTAACTTAGCTTTGCTTGATATTATAAGCATCATCCTAAAGTTGTGTGTCCGTGTGTGTTTGTGTGTCTGTGTGTTTGTGTATAATAGTCCATTTAGTTTTTCCTCCAACAGAGTTCTACCAATAGCCTTCCCAAATTTGTTTCTGTTCTCATCCTTGGCTAAAAATCAGCTTTTTTTAGTGTGGTATTTTGGTCCATTCAGTACTAAAACTCAAGAACTCCACAATTAGCTCCTAATCACAAGCTCTTACCAGAATCTTTTCCCCCAAAACATGCAGGGTTTTTGGCCAATAATCCCTTATGTAGATTAGCCACTGTTTAAAAGGGGAAAAGCTTAGTGCCCAAATCCCCGAGGAAATGGGCAACCTGTGGAATAAGACAGATAGGATGAAATAGACACTGTGCCCTCTCAAAACCTCCACAAGGATTTATGTCTCTGAAATTGCCTGAAAAGGAAGATAAGCTCTGTTTACAGCTAATGACTCTCTCCCTAAACTGTTACAACAGCTGGGAAATGAGGATGACTGTGGAAAATATGAACAGTCATGGGGGAAAACCATGATCAATGTCTCCAAGCTTGCATAGCAGTAATTGCTAACAGTCCAGAGATAAAAGTTGCGCAGGAACAGAACGTCTATTACAGAAACGCTGTGCCTCCAGCCAGGGTCTCTGCCTTCCTAAAAGTAATGAGTACCACTCACTTCTTTTGGATGCAACCAGGTCAGGGGAGTGTTTAGTGGGTTTTTTTTTTCCCAAGGGAAAGTGGATTAAATTGACACCCTTCAACTTGGTACAAATGATTGGCTTCCTTGCAGGATACTAAGGGAGAAAGAGGGAAGGAATATCAGCTTGGAAGAGAGATGAATAACAATACATTTCCAGAAGCCCATTATTATCTCCAAGTTCCAATCTTTAAAAGGCTTTGGCAATTAAATATTGGTGGTAACATCCTGAAGGAAGTCTGCACCTTGGAGCTAGAGACACATCAGTTCCAACTTTGAGATCTAATTCCCTGAATATACGTGGTCATCCATTCATTTCCTTGATATCCTCTTTAATGCAGGGTTTCTTAATCTGGATTTCAGATGTGCCCCCAAGGGGATCCATAAAGAGATTGGGGGGGAGGGAGATCTGTGAACTTTTAAGGAAAATAATTACATCTTTATTTCACTGTAATTGATTTCCTTTGCTAGCCTATGTATTTTCTTTTCTGGATGTAAAAAAAAAATCCACATTATTTTGAAAAGAGGTCCATATATTCCACCAAACTGCCAAAGGGGTCAATTACACTATCACCACCACCACCACCAACAAAAAAAAAAACAATAGTTCCTCACTGTTAATTTAATGAATTAAAAAACGAGGTGGCAAATGAATACACATTCAAAATAAAAAATTTAAAAATCAACTCTCCTCCCTACAAAACAACAAAAAAAGTGACTTCCAAATTATCATTTGGGGCTGGCATAATCATCTTAATAGACTTTTCCTAGACTGGTAGAACACTGTTGAACAAAGCTGACTTTTCTCTTCCCCCTGAAAAAAACAATAGCTAACCGAGAGTTACATTTCTCATAATATAAACTAATGATTATTGTACAGTCATTGTGTTTCATACCAAGAACTTTTCTCTTGTTTGGCTTCAGCCACACCGTCATTAGGGCAGCGTGCCAAGGGATTAGACAAAGCCTGGCACACCACATCAGATGCAAAAAGAAAAGACTGAGAAGGAAGCCACTCAATCTACAATATGCTTTGCCATCGAACAGAGGGGTGGTCGAAATGAGATTGATTTGAATAATAAGCACGAGTTTTCATGAATACATTTTTCAACCATCCCCAACACACATAGATACCCCAACCCAAGCTTGGTAGAAAACTTGTCACAAGTGTTCCGTCTAAGGATCGTATGCCTTAAGGACTCAGAGACAGCCTTCAATGCCCCCCCCCCCCCCAGTGGTATTGGAGACTCTTTAGTGGACTTAAGAGAAAAATGGAAAAATCCCAAGAGGGTCACTTATAAGGAAACTTTAATTAAGTGATAAGCAATGTGTAGCACAATTACCATATCTGTGGCAATGAAAGCAATCATTCATTTTTATTGAGCAAAGGGGAAGTTTGCTCAAATACTTTCCCCTTGTGAAGTAGACACCACACACACACACACACACACACAGAGCTCAGTTGGACTTATCCAGAGACCACCAAGAATCCAATAACACAAGGTTCCCATCCTACAAAGACCACCAAAAAGGTATTTGGGATCAAAAGAGATAGCAGAGTTGCATGCACACACACACAGGCAAATGGATAAGGGTTGTTGGCAAATGCATCCAGAGCTATGCAGATAGATATCAAACTTACCGGAGCAAATATCACCATACACATTTACAAAACAATTGAGAATCCAACTTCCCTCTCCAGAAAGCAAGCAGAGGCTGTCTCATGCTAAAAAGGAAGGCTCCCAGAGCTTCGGAGTCTCCAGCCTCACCCGCGTCTTGTCCCTCTTGCTTATTTTTATGAAGCAGATAAGGAGAGCCAGAAAATCAATGCTGAGGGAAAGTGAGATGTTATACCAATCAGGCGGCAGCTTCAGTCTTATTTGCAGGGAGATGGCAAAATGGTCATATTATTAGACAGTGACTGCACACACACACACACACACACACACACACACACACACACACACACACATAGACACACTCACGCACACAGAGGCAAAGTAAAGGAATCTGAGTTGTTTTTTTTTCCCCTGGTTAAGATGTGGAATTTTCTGTTGTGCTGTAGTTCTCCTAGCCCATTGTGGGCTCTCTGGTTTGGCTCATTACTCACTACTATAAATGCAGGGCTGCTTTTTATGAACATACTCCCTCATTAGGCTACCCCATCCTTCAACACCGACATGCCTCCGGGAAAAGAGGCAGGGAAGCAGCATTTTTAGGGAGGGAAAAAGAAAGGGAAGAATCTATACCAAGCTGGTGAGTAGATTTGAATGTGTTTTATGGTGGAAGTGCTTACATGATATGTCAGGGGGGAAAAAGGGCCCAAACTCCCTTTATTTTCCCAGAGAGTAAAAATCAGTTTATGATTGAAACATTCTGGAACAATCGGGTTTATAAATTATGAAAAGAGAACATAAGCTCCTTGAGGACAGGGGCCCCTTCATTTTCATCTTTGTGATCCTAGTACCTGACTTTGTGGCACATATAAGCTACCAAATACATATGCAGGAAATTTTTGCTCTTCTTCCCTACCCCATGAAAGCTCCTCAAGGCAGGGGCTATTATATATATGTATATATATATGTATTTCATGTATATTCATATATTTTATTATATTCATAAACATATGTTTATAGATCTATACACACATTTATAAAGGTATTTTTATATATGCAAATGTTTATAGATTTATACACACATATATACAGATATATAGGTATATTTATATTTGTATATTTTATTATATTCCTAAACATATGTTTATAGATTTATACACATATTTATAAAGGTATTTTTATATATACAAATGTTTATAGATTTATACACACATATATACATATATATAAAGGTATATTCATGGATACATATGTTTATAGATTTGTACACACACACACACACACATATATGTATACATGTATATATAAAATTTTGTCTTTGTAGTTGCAATATCTAGCCCAGTGCCTAGCCCAGGCAAACACCAAGATGTGTAACAAATATTTGCTAAATTTTCTCAAGTAGAACATAAGCTTTGGGAGGCCAGGAAATATTTATTTGTTGTCTTTGCAAGCACAGTGCCTAGCCTCATGTCTGCACTCATTAATTGATTAATTTCTCTTAGAAGAATTTAAAAAGAAAAGAATTTGAAATAAATGAATAATTTGTTAAGATTAAGAAACTAAAATGAATGAAGGTACTAAGGGACATATTAAAAGAATAATTCAATTCACTTTATCAAACATAAAGCTGTCTATTGTGTATCAATACTAAGTATTTTACAATATACAATAAAAGTACTAAGCTGTGCAGTGTGTCCCAGACACTATGCAAGGTGCCAAAGATAACTAAGGCATAATGGAGACAGTCTTCTTCCCCTCAAGGACCTCAACTACATTTTGTTGTGAGTCTGTGATATGTACTTAGCTAAGTAAACTCCAAGGAAAGCACAAGTAACATAAAGTCATTCAAAGAACAGCTTATTCATCCACTAGTTACACTGACATTCCTTGGATTCTTTGCCTGAAAATTGTCTGGAATGAAAAAAAAAGATTTCTCAGTTTTTGTTTTATTTGATTTTCCTTGTATCTATGCACATGTTTTATACTCATGCTTCATCTGAATCAAATGAGATAGAGTATAGAGGCTAAAAAGGAGCACCTTACTTATTATCTATGACACCCTGACTTGCTCCATAGAATCACAAGGTTGAAAGGAATCTTAGGTAAAATCAAGTTCAATTCCTTCATTTTACAGTTGAGTAATCTGGGGCCAAAAGAAGTTAAATGACTTTAGCAGGGTCATACAAATTGTAAATCAACTGAGGTAAGATTTCAACATAGGCATGCTCACTATAATCCAAGAAGTCTTTCTAATACATCATTGAGCTAAAATGGCTTCCTGCCCAAAACGAGAAGAGCAGATTTGCCCTCCCAATTTTTTGAGGACTCAAAGTTACTGGGATACTTTCTTTCACTTTTCTCAGGGCTAGTTAGGACACACTCCTGAAAACCTCATTCTTGCCTTTGTCCTAAAGCAACATTTCTCAATTCATTCAATAAGCATCTGTTAAACATTAATTATATACAAGCACTGTGTTAGGTACAAGGTGGGAATCCAAAGGGAAAACAAAGATGGCTCCTTGCTCAAGATTATAGTATACTGAATAGGCTACCACAGGTACACAGATAAATAAATCCAAGATAATCTGAGAAGAGAGCCCTAATGATCAGAAGGATTAGAAAAGGATAAAGTAAATAAATTGAGTTTTAAAGTAAATCCTGTTCAAAAAGGTAATGACAACAGCATAATTTGAAGGGAAAATAAAACAGTAACAACTAGAGGAGTCCCAGTGAGGCTTTCCATAAAAAATGACATGAGATAATCTTTGAAGGAAACTATGGGTTCTAAGAATGTGGAACAGATTTTAGATCCTCCTCCCATATGTTGGAGCCCATGTCTTCCTTTGTCTTCTCATCCTCTGAACCTAACCTCTTCATAGCTGCCAACGAATACAGATTTTCTCAAGAAAAGATAAGCTGGTGTTATGTGCAGGGATGGAACAAACAAGTGGACCACTCAAATACTCTCTAGGGGCATATGATCCAGTCCTCATGTTTGATTATCAGTATTTGATCATCAGTTATTCACTGAAAAGACTAGGATTTTTTAAAACCCTTATCTTTTAACTTAGAATCAATGGTAAGAATCAGTTCCAAGGCAGAAGAGTGGTAACAGCTAGATGATGGGGATTATGGGACTTGCTGAGGGTTGCAAAGTTAGGAGTGTCTGAAAGCAGATTTGAACCCAGGTCCTCCTGACTCTAGGCCTGGCACTCTATCCACTGAGCCATTTAGCTACCACTATTCACTGAAAAGAGTGGCCAACTGGATTCTCAGGCAGGCTATTGCCCACTCTTTCCCCTTGTCTTAGCATAAGTTTCTCTAATATCTGTGGAAGACTATAGGGAAGTTGCTGCTCCTGTTTCTGCTGCTTCTGGAAAGACCAGAAGGCTTAAATTGTATCTCTCTGATTAAAAAAATAATTATGGGTGACATCAGGCTTGCTATAAAGTACATATATCTCTTCCACATTGGGACTTTCCCCATCATGGTTTTGATATATTGTAGGTTGGCATAAGAAATTAAATGGGAATTTTTTGAGAGTTTTGTGGAAGCTGCAGATGTCCAGCAGACAAGATAGAACAAGTTTAGAAAATACATAGCCTATGATCAAATACATAACCCAAATTTTACAATAATGTATTATAAATACTCCATAAAAGAAAATTTAAAAATTCAGATTTCTCCAGTATGAAGGGAAGACTAAAAAGTTTTACTTCACTTTTCCAGATCATGAGGTGCTGTGCCCTAACCCCTCCATGATGTGGAAGGTATACCTGTATAATTGTTTGGAAAAAAAAAGTCTACTTATATGGGGACCAATTTTTTTTTTCACTCCCCACTCTCCATCTACGATGTTATGCGGTTAATCTCTATATTCTAAATACCTGAAAATTGCTACTGAAGTTGTGCTGCAGATCCTTTCTTTTCAGGGTTAAATACACTCAGTTCTTTCACTTGGTTTTAGGATTAGAGAGCTGGAAGAAGCTTTAGGAGTCATCAAGTCAATACCCCTTATCATGAAGAAACTTGAGTTAAAAGAAGCCATGGGACTTAGGCAAGGTCATATAGCTAGTCTGAAGTGGAATTTTAACCCAAGCCTTCCTGATTCCAGGTCCAGAAATATATCCACTATACAACAATGTCTACACAGTATTCTTTTGTCATGTTCTCCATTTCTTTCATCATTCTGGTCTCCCTGCTCTGGTCATAATCTTGTCATTGTCTTTCCTAACATATGGTACTCAGAACTGAGTACAATAGTCCAGAGGTAGTTGACTAAAAGAGGACATTCAGAATATCAGAGAGGTCTCTATTCCTTAAATCTACACCCAAAAGACACAATTATTATATTAATATATTAACATTAATTATATTATGTGTATGTACATATATAATGTATATTAACAAAACTCCAGGCTTTATTTGCTTCAGTTCAATTCAAAAGACACTCAGAGACTGCAAGACTCTCAGAGACACAAAGATCAAGAAGAAAAATGGTTTTTGACCCCAAGGAATTTACATTCTACTAGAAGGATGAAATATACACATATATTTACACACATGATCATATCAAGATGTACATATGAAAATAAGTACAGAATATAAATTAAGCCAGAGGGCTCAAAGTTTCATAAGATTATTTGTTTTTTGCTTGTGTGACTTATGGACTTGGCAAGACCTTCAGGGAAAAGAATTCTTGGTCTTCTGTCTTCCAGTTTCAAGAGAAAAAACATATTGTTCCAGATTCTCTTCAAGGAGAGGTCCCTGAAGTCAGAGAAAGATTCTAGGAAGAAGATGTCAACCAGAAGAGCTGGCACCTAACCAAAGGGAAATTCCCCAACATCTCCACCTTAACATCTAGAGACTCTGGGGAACTTCCCCTTGTTTGAAATCTGGCTATCTCCTGGTTGAGTTGAGCTATGTTGCTCCCAGAGAAAGTGCTCATTCTATGAGTATTGTCTGACATATATTCTCATCTCTAAAACTTCTCCAATTTGTTTGTTATTGACTTGGACATTTGGTATTTGGACTTGGAATTTGCTATTCACTTTGTGTGGTCTATGTGTAACTGGTATTTAGTAGACAGGTAGTCAAACCCTAGAAAACACTTACTATATAAAACTTGAGGGCACTCCTTCCTGATTAATGGACAGCAGGTAGGAGTGAAGCTTGACCCTAAAGACCATCTCCTAAATTAACATCTTTCAGGGAATAGATAGATACAACCCTCACATGTCATCCTTTGACTGAGGAGAGCAGGGTAGCCAGCCTTGTAGCTCTTAATCACCTCCTTCCCTCTTGGATGGAATTAAAGACTCTCTTGGAAAAAAGTGGCAAGAAGAGACTTGAGAGCTGTCCATTCACACCTTCCTTCAAGCCATATCTAGACAGATCCATGTAGACATACATAAACTTCATGGGCATGGGATGTCACATATGCATACATACGCTACATATAAAAAGTAATACATAGTAATTTCAAGAGGGAAATAGAACTAATAACAGGGGGAAAAAGAAAGGAAAAGCTTCAAGTAAGAGCAGTACCTGAGGAAGTTAGGAACTCTGTGGGGTGGAGGTGAAAAGGGAGTATATTAAAACTTATACAAAGACATGAAGACAAAGATTGGAAAGTCATGTATGAGAAAGATCTAGTCAGCTAGTTGGACTCAAATGCAGCATTCATGAGAGAGAATCATACCAAAGGATATTAAAAGGATAGAGAGCCAGATGTGGATGGTCTTAAAAGCTAGGCTGAGGAGTTTGTATTTCAACTTTCTATTCCGTCATGCTCAAGGAATGCTTTCTGACCTCCCATGAGTTTACAATATTTCCCTGTCCTGTATCATTCTATTCCATCACACTACAGGTACACTCTTTGGTTACCTGCAGCTCCACAGGACTTTCTTTGCCCCTGTCCAGGTACTCTCCTTGTGTCCTTTACCTAACTGACCTGTTTTCCAAACACACGCCACTGCCAGAGCCTGAACCCCTCTGGACAATGATAACCCACTTAGACTCACTCTTTAATGATTAACATATTCCATTCCATCAGACTCATTCCATCCTGGTGATTCTGAACTCCCAGATGTCATTGTTCAAAACCTATTTTTCATCCTCCACCTGCCACTCCCTTATTTCCATTCCCTTCATTTCAATGCTCTCCTTGGCCAACCTCCTACTTTAAAGCTACCTGGTGCTTTCTAGTATATCTGATCCATAAGGAACAAGCTAAATTTCATCTTAAATGTTTTCCTTTCTCACTCTTTTCATCTTGTACTCACTGAAATATGGCCTCTTCTTAATGTCATGCCTTCTCTAGCCACCCTTTTCTAGCACTGGCTATACTTTCTCTCATGCTCTCTGACTCACTGGTCATTGTGGAAGAGGCAGATTACTTCTTGCTTCCCATTGCCACTTTCAAACTCTCCCTCTTTTGAGGTTCATTTAATCTATATTCATATCCAATCAAGATTCTGGTAGCTGGGCAACTGGGTAGCTAAGTGGATTGAGAGTCAGGCCTAGCAATGGGAGGTCCTATGTTCAAATCTGGCCTCGGACACTTCCCAGCTTTGTGACCCTGGGCAAGTCACTTGACCCCCATTGCCCACTGTTACCACTCTTCCACCAAGGAGCCAATACACAGAAGTTAAGGGTTTAAAAAAAAAGATTCTGGTAGCTGTTGCCTATACATACCCAGGACACTCTTCTTCCTTCATCACAGAGTTCAGTACTTAGCTCATTTCCTTTTTTCTTTCCCAACTCCTGCCCTCATAGTAGGAGACTTCAAAATATATGTAGCTACTTCTTCACATCCTGATCTCTCAGTTCTTCTACTTGGAATAGATAGGTGGATCACTGGTTAGGGGGCTGGGTCTAGAGACAGGAAGACCTGAGTTCAAATTTGACGTCAACACTTATTTGCTGTATGACCCTAGGTAAGTCATTTAAACCATGTTCCTCAGTTTTCTCATCTTTAAAATAGGGATAATAATAGCACCTACCTTGCAGAATTGTTGTGAAGTTCAAATGGGATATTATTTATAAAGTGCTCAGCACAAGGCCTAGAACATGTTCCATTGTTTCAGTCATGTCCAACTTTCCATTGACCCCATTTGAAGTTTTCTTGACAAAGATACTGGAGTGGCTTGCTATTTCCTTCTCTGGCTAATTTTATAGATGAACTGAGGCCAAATGAGGTTAACTGACTTCTCCAGAGTCACATAGCTAGTAAATGTCTCACACCAAATTTGAACTTAGGAAGATGAGTCTTCCTGACTCCAAGCCTCATGCTCTATCCACAGCAACCACCTAGCTGCCTCTAGCATATAGTAAGCACTGTATAAACGTATTACTTACTCATTTCCTTTGATTTAAGCAGCTAGGTGATGCAGTGAATAAAGAACTGAGCCTAGAGTCAGGAAGACCAGAGTTCAAATTTACCCTCCAATATTTACTAGCAATGTAATCTTTGGCAAATCACTTGGCCTCTGTCTCAGTTTTCTAACTGTAAAATTGGGTAACAATAGCACCAAGTTCTCAGGGATGCTGTGAGGATCAAATCAGACAATGTTTGTAAAGTATTTAGTACAGTACCTGGAACATAGTAGGTGCCATAAAAATGTTAGCTATTATCATTAGTCCTGTACTTCACTATAGCTAACCCATTGATACCCATCCTCCCTCATTAAGTGTTCATTTTGATGAACTCTGAAATTCACTTATGTGATCATACTCTCTTGTAATTCTCCTTCTGCCTCTGCTTTGCAACCCTAAAACTTATCTTCAGCATCACTGTTATTTCTAACCCCTCTTCTTTTTCCCAAGCCATATCTATACTGGCTTGACTCTCCTCCCTTCTCTATTTTGACATCTTTGTGAATCAGTTCAACCCTTTTTGAATCTGCTCAATTCTATGCTGTTCTTTTCTGTCAAGTCCTTTTCCCCTTTATTTCATTGAAGATCTTTTGCTACCAGACTTTAGCCTTGGCTCACTATTGCTTAGCTCCTGTTTGCATACCACTGAACAAAGATGGAAAAAGTTATAAGATGATAGACTGTGTTGATGTGTCCACTACAAGTTTATGTTATATAATCTCAATAATCTCAAAAGAATACCAAGGCAATTCTTTATGCCTCTCTAATTGAATCACTAGCCTGCATTCATCACAGAGGCTTTTCCAAACCTTTCCATTGCTCCTCAAAGCTCCCATACATCTCCTTCCTCCTACTCTCTCAGTTGAGAACATTGTTTCATATTACACTAAAAAAAAAACAAAAACAAAAACAAAAAAATAACAACCACTGAGGCCATTTGAAGAGAGCTCTCTCTTCTCTCCTGTTCCTCATCTCATCTCACTCATATTCCTTCTGTCCCTATCCTTTCAACTCCAATGAAGAGCTTCCCTTTTCCTAGCCAAGGCAAACCCCTTAACATACACAGATAAACTCCTTCCATCTTGTCTTCTCCAGAAGACTATTCCCTCTATATTCCCTACTTTCTTATTAATCTTAACCACTCTCTGCCTATTCGCTTTCTCTCTATTGTCTCCAAACAGGCTCATGTTTCCTCCTTCCTCACAAAAACAAAACAAAACAAAACAAAACAAAAAAAAACCCTCCTACTTGATCTGTTCCTCCTCACTAGTAATCCTATATCTCTCAACCTTTTTCTTAGTTAACTCCTTGAAAAGCTCATTTACCGTAGGTGTCTCCATTTCCTTTACTTTCACTCTCAAGTCATGGCTGTCTAGATTCCAACCTCATTATTCAATCTACTCTCTCCAAATTTACTAGTGATCTCTTAATTGCCTAATCCAAATGCCTTTCTCCAAACTCATTCTTTTTTGACCTCTCTTCAGGCTTTAACATTATGGATCCCCCTCTTCTTCCCGATACTTTCTTTTCTCTCCTGTTTTGTGACACTGCTGTCTCCAAGTTCTCTTCCTTCTGATCTGACCACTCTTCTATCTTCTTTGCTGGATCTTCATTCAGGTCATACCCACTAACTTGAGGATCTCATCATCTCCCTGGAATTCAGTTATCATCCCTAAGCCAATGACTTTCAGATCTATTTGTCCAAATGTAAGCCCTTTTATAACCTCCAATTCTACATCTCTAGGTATTAGATAACTAAAACATCGATATCTTAAACTCAACATGTCCAGAACTGAACTCATCTTTTCCTTGAAACCCTCCCCTAGTCCTAACATCCCTATTACTTTTGAGGGTACCATCATCTTGCCAATCACCAGGATCACAACTTAAGTGTTTTCTTTGATTTTTCACTCTCTCATACCTCCCAAATCCAATCTGTTATCAACCTCTGCCTTTCTAACTCCATAACACCTTTTGTATATACTCCCTTCTTCCCTCTGACCCAACAATTCCCTTAAGGAAGACTCTCATCACCTTGCAACAGGAGTGTTGTAATTGCCTGCTGAAGGTCTCTCTGCCTCCAATCTTTCTTCATTCCAGTCCATCCTCCACTCAACTGTCAAAGTCATCTTCCTATATTGCTAATCTGATCTTGTCCCCCCTCCTTTTTCCCCCTCCCCCATTCAATTACTCTTCCTTCAGGATCAATTATAAGCCCTTGTATTTGTCTTTTAAAGTCCTTCATAACCTAGGACCTTCCAACATTTCCAGTCTTCTTACAAGTTACCTTCCTTCTAGTACTGGGTAGTCTAGAGACAGTGATCTCCTTACTGTTTCTCACATAAAGCATACCATTTTTTTTTTTATTCAGAGCATCTTGCTGACTGTCTCCTATACCTGGAATGATCTTTCTACTCTTCCTCATCTCCTGGTTTCTCTCACTCTCAGTCTCAGCTAAAATCCAATCTTCTACAATAAACCTTTCCCAAGCTTCCTTCATTTTAGTGCCTCATACCTCCAATTTATCCTGTTTATGTCTTGTTTGCTCATAGTTTGCATAATGTCTTCCACATTAGTCTGTGAAGTCCTTGAGAGAAAACACCATATTTTGCTTTTCCTTGAATCCCCAGTGCTTGACACAGTGCCTGGTAGATAGTAGGTGCTAAATAAATGCTAATTGATAGACTGATTTATCCTAAAGACTGTAGGGATTCATTAAAATTTTTTATAGCTGAGTCAGAGAATGAGATGGTGAGATAGTAAGAATATCAATTTGGCAGTTGCTAAAGAATGGGGTAACAAGGCAGCCTTTAGTTGACTGATATTTGCTTGTATACATTAGCCTCTATTTTTTATTAGGTCAACACTCTCACCAGCTAACCACCTAACATCTTCTTACCTTCATATTGATCAGACATTTCGATTACAACTCTCTCAGGCATACAACTGGAACTGACAGCCCCTAAAGCAAGATGCTATCATTTTATGAAACTTGTTTGGAGGATAATATTAGCCTCATTGCTGTTGTCTTAAAAATAACATTTGTCCATTATGACAATATTAAAAATAGATGTACACTATTTCCAAAGTGAGTCTGGTACATGGAAGGTTAAGTCGATTAAAACCATCTGTGATTCTCCCCTAAGTCCACAAAAGATGAAATTAGCAATGCTAATTTTCAATATGGTTAGATCTCCAACCCCATTCCTTCAGCTAGGCATGACCTTCACACAACTTCAAACAGAGGCCCAGCTCAACCTTTTTCACTGCAAGCCAGGGAGCTTGTGGGTCCCAGGGCTAACTCACATCCTCATAAATGCAAAGGATGTTTCTGTCTTTAACAGTGCCATTTGGAAACATCTGGCATCTCAAAAGGGGTCCTTTCAGGCTTGCCCATTATAGAGTCAGACTGGTGGGAAGCCAGGCTTTGTAAAGATTTGACATCCTTGCAGGAGAGCAAACAGCATGGGGAAAATTCCAGAGCCACGTGGAAAGTCCCATTGTCAGGGACTAATCGAAAAAGAAGAAATCTATTTAGCTGGACAAGCAAGCGACTCTTGGGACTGGGGGCGCCTCGTCCATCTCTCTTAAGGAATAATTTCAACTCTAGTTCACATCCCATTGCACAGTCAATCCACTTAGAGAGCTATTTCCTGATCTTGAACAACACCTTCCCTTTTCTAAGTGAACACAGCTCCTAGCATGAGGTCAAATGCAATCAGGAAGCCATTCTTGTCAGACCAGACAGGCCATCAGCTTGAGAGAATGATGCCCCCCTTCCCTTCTAACTCTTAGTGGAAGAGGAAAAGTGTTATTTATTTTTTTGCTTTTTCCCTTTCAAAAAATGAACACCAGTAAAGTAAGATCTGTTTCTTGTTATCTACATGAATATTTATCAGATCATTAGATTACTGCTGAAAAGAAACTCAAAGCATGGCATAGAGAACTTCACATTTATTTAAATGTTGCAAAGCAGAAAGCTAGGGAAATTGGGTAGGGAGATGAGGGAAAAGTCTAGGGAAAACAGAGAAGAAGGAAGCATAATATGGAAGGAAGAGATCCAAGACCCAGGGAATTGAAATGCAAAGCCATACACATGCAGGACAAGAATTAGGAAGATTTGGAGATAATTCTAAGATTCTAAGATTCTTAAGGAGATTAACTTTAAAGTAGGACTGACTGTTTCCCTGTTTACCAATAGAGGGCACCACTTGATACTTTTTACTTTTACTATGAAGAGTGGATTTTGATATCTTTGTAACCCATTTACCATTGTCTTCTTTGTTCTGTGACTCAAAGACCATTCCATCTGAGGCCCTGATAACAAATTGGTAAATAGCTTTTTTGAATGACCATCTTGTATTGTAAAAAGCTTTTGCCAGTAGCCATCTTGTATATGAGGCTATGGAAGACTATTGGAGCACCTCTATAAATAGGAGATCACCCAAAGGCAAAGGGACTCAGTTGTGAGGTAGGTGGGCGGCAAAGGGTAGAAGGAGAAAAGCTCTCCAGCCAAACCAAGAAGCTTCACCATAGACTAGTGTTAGCTGTCTCATGTTAGGGATCTGCTACTTAGGTCAATTGTTCAATACTAAAATGTGAAATTATATTTGATCATCATCAACAGCCATATTCTTCAAAACCATCAAGAAAGTCATCTCTGAAGATCAACAGATATTTATAAACAGCCAATTTTAGTTCAACTACTGTGTAAATGGAATTAACTCACCCCTATTCATAGTTAAAACTCTAGCCATCAGAGATAATGTCATCCCACCTCCCTGAGTGGGATGGGGAGATCTGTGATCCACACGTGACAATAAGTAACAAATCAAGAACAAGGGTCTGCCCTTTGGGCAGTTCAAAACAGTGATGAGGCTGCCATTTGTCCTCTTGAAATTAGGGATGGACACAGGAAGTGGCAGGGTAACTTCCTGAGGAGGCTTTGAACTTGGTGTGGAAGGATCTCTAGTGAGACCTCAGGTGGCTTCCCTCTGAATTGTCATGTGAGTAAGTTAGGCTGACTCCCTTTTGCCTCTCTTGGCATTCTAGAATCTCTAATCTCAGGGAGGCCTTGTTTTATTAACTTCTAAACCCTCACTGGGTCCTGACCTCTGCTGGTCCAGACCAGAGTCTCTCTCTATTTCCCTACCTTCATCCTTCCTAATTGTAAATAAACTTCTAGAAAAGGTATTCTGACAGGTCTATTTTTAATTATGGAATCACGCTAATCTGATTCCTGGCTACCACCATACTTTGAATATATCTAATTTCCCCTCTTACACTACTAGGCCAAGATTGCCAAGCCAGTGTGGCAGAATTCTTTTCTAGGCTTTTCCTAAGGGGATTTGCCTAGCTGTTTATCAATTAGTTTTTAGTTTAGTTTAATCCTTTTAACCTCTATCCTCACCCATCAATCTTTGATCCTCACTCCCTCAAGATATTCCTGTTACTTCTAAATTAAAATAGTTACCTGTTGCTAAAATCACATTTCTAGTCTAGTCTTCAAGAAGAATTCTCACTGTCTAGTTCTGAAAGTTAGGCTTGATTCCCTGGCTGAGGAAGATTTCTCAGGCTATTCATCAACTCTTGCCTCCAAATCAATTCAAGATCATCCATATCAATTCGCAGTCAGATCGACATACTTAACATACCATCAAGAAGATATTAAAATATATATCCTCAAAGAAAAAGGGGGCTAGGCCTGATTTCATTTGGGAATTCAACCAGTCAGCCTTCTGACCATCCCCAGAGGGAAGTGCTGTCCAGCTGCTGAACAGAGAGCAGCCTGTTGAATATTATCTCTATATATTCTTCTTCTAACATCCTTGCTCCCTATTCTCTTATAATGGAATATTTTATTTTAGGGCTGGACTCTTCATTTGAATAATTCAAAATGGCAATTCTAAGGGGCTATTGATTTATTCATTAGTAGTCTTCCTGATTCTTTTGGGAACCAACTCTACTCTTCCTCCATAACTGTTACTAATGACTTGACTGTTCTATGTCTAGTTCTATGAGAAGGGTAATTAAGCATTAACTTGTGAAAGATCCAATGCCTCCATTGAAAGTATCAATATGTAAACATACTGATCTACCTTCAGCCTCTACTGTAAATACAGTTCATATAAACTTCAAAAAATTCAATCATGGGATCATTCAGTGGCCTTTCCTAAGAATTACAATTATGGAAGAATACATAAACTGGATGCCACACATGTTTATTGTTAATACAAAGCATAAATAGAATACTAATGAATTCAAATTTGTTAATTGTTCTTCTCTGTCATGGTTATTGATCCAAATTCATTTTAATGTGAGAAAATATCATCTCCAAAATGGATTAAATGTAAAATGTCTTCCTTAGCAAATTACAATTTTCTCTTTTAGCCTACAGTCCTGACAAGAATTTGCCACAAATTGCTCATTGAGAAAAATGACCAAAGAGACTAGACTGGGGGAGCCTTTATTTATCTCTGAATACAAAAAAAATGCCAATAACTGAAAAGACCTTTATTTCTTTTGACCTTTCCATGGAACTCACTTTAAGAAGAAAAGATGGCATTATATAAATCCTTAACTCAGAATTTCCTGATGAAAGGGAAAATGAGAAAATTAGTTTTGCCTATGTGTGTGTATTTTGTAATTTTCTAATCAGAAATAGTATATAAATATCTTTTCCCCTTTTAGGGGCCACTGCTATCTTTTACTGGCAAGAGTTTGGTGATTTTTATGCCAGGAGAAGTAGAGTAGTTTCTTGTCTTCTAGTAATGAGAAAAAATTCAGTAGAAAAAATATTGGCAGGTGGAGACTGAGTTATGGTTTGAGTTAAAAAACTAGGAGGGAAAGGAAATTGTGATTTCCATTGGTGATATCTACAATCAAATTCAATTGGGTCACACTTTTCTGTCCTCAGAACCTCAACTTTGATCCTTCAGTCAATTAGAAAGAGCCCCGTGGTCCAAACTGTGGTCCAAGAGGAATGAACCTAGCAGAAAAGCAGTTTAGCTAGTTCTGTATCAGAGATCAGCTCCATCTTATGACCAAGGGTTAGAGAAAAGACCATATAAGGAAAGATGATTCTAATTGGGAAAGGTAATCAAGAGTTGGGGCTAATATTGGGTTAGTTAGTTTCTTTGAATAAACTGTAACTTCTGTATTTTCTCAACTAGTGAGCAAATAGGGAAGGGCTTCCTGTCCAAGCTTAGGAAATATATCCTGTTGTGCCTGTCCTTAAGGTGTGCCTGTTATCAAACTCTCTTGCAAGAATATTAATAAAGGGGCTTTTCTACTTCATAGTCTAGTGAGAATTTTCTTTTTAGGTAAGGCTATGTTTCTTACAGAGGTTGGATATAAGGGATCTGAGTTTTGCTATGGGAAATAAAGAATTGTTAGCTCAAACATTCTTTTATTCTTCAGGTGATTCCAGGCGATGGAATAACTCCAGTAGGACATGACTATAGTCCATGGCACTATTTGAAGTGGAAAAAACCAACCCCACCATATTTAGAATCAGAGGATGCTGAGTTCAAATCTTTCCTTTAACCCTACCTATTTGTGACCTTGGATAGGAAGGATCCTTCTTCATTTTAAAAAGAGGAAACTGAGGTCTGGGAAGTTAAAATGATCTCTAAAATACAGTCCAGCTTTATAAGTATGGTCCCATGAATAATAATAGCTAACATTTATATTGTACTTACTATGTGTCAGGCATTCTGCTAAATACTTCACAATTATTTTCTCATTTGATACTCATGACACCCTTTGAGATAGGTGTTACTTTACAGAAGAGGAAAGTGAGGCAAACAGGGTTAAGTGACTTGCCCTAGGTCACACAGCTAGAAAGAGCCTAAGGCCATATTTGAACTCAGATCTTCCTGATTCTGGGTCCAGTGCTCTATACTTTATACCATTTAGCTGCCTCTTTCATTCATTCTTCACTTAGACTTTCATTCAATAAGCTTTGTCCATTAATCATTTATTTCAGCCCTTAAAGAGACCTAGACTAGATAGCAATTCCGTATAGTTCTAGGTTTATGATCCTATAAACCAGATTAACATCCCAGCTGTTCCATTTAAGCACTTGTATGAAGTCAGATACTTCTCCTGGCCTCAGTTTTCTTATCTGTAAAATGAGAGGGCTGAGCCATAATAGCATCTAAAGTCCCTTCCAGCTCTAAATTAATGTATTTAAAAATTCTATTTTTGTGGGTTGGTGGGGATTGTTCTGCCATAGGGAGGTTTCCATCAGTATGTAGATAGCTTAGATGGTTAGAGGTTCCTGTCATCTGTCAGCCATTTCTTAAAGCTTGGTTAAAAAAATGTAAAAAGAGATGGCTGATGTCATGATCAACAATTAAGGTTTCACATCAAGTGAAATCCCCAAAGGTCAGTCTTCACAGAAATCATTTTTAGTACAAAAAAGAAGGAAAGGAAGAAGGAAAGAAAGAGAGAGAGAGAGAGAGAGAGAGAGAGAGAGAGAGAGAGAGAGAGAGAGAGAGAGAGAGAGAGG
>NC_058130.1:27364694-27379095 GCF_016433145.1 Gracilinanus agilis | reverse complement strand
TGTATATATATATATATATATATATATAACTTAGCTTTCTTGCCACCTATTTAATCAACCAATGATTAGGAAATAAGTATATACAAAATGCATAGCACTAACTTCAGAGCAACTAAAATCCATGTTATCATGGGTTTCCCCAAAGCAAATGCATTTTATTTTATTCAGAATGTATTATATTTTATTCAGAAGAGTCCTCCATAGGCATCATTTGGAGAGAATTTTCTCTTATTTTCCACACAATTGTAATCAACTTTTTCTTCCAAACCCACGGATGATTAGAAAGAGCTTGTTATAGGTAGAGAAGCTGATAATAACCAAGAAGCAACAATTAACTAAAGTATTTGCAGTACTGTCTGGGCTGCTTCACTCAGAGGCAAATAGCCTTACTTGCCTCAATAGAAGTTGAGAGCCCGAGGGCTTCACTTCCCCAAAACACAATAACAGAAATAATACAATGATGCTCTTGATATCCTCTAGGAGAGATTAAATAAGGTTACAGAGAGTCTGTTCAATGAAGTAGTCAATATGTTAGAAATATGACTTTTGAAAATAGTTGACATTCTCATTTCTTAAAAAGGAGAAAGTGCTATGTGGTTTAGAAAGTGATAAATTCTCTAAGTGTAGTGGATTGTCCAAGCATTACTAGATATACATGGTGCTGGTCCTGGAAGTAAGGGTGTACCAATGGGCTGTTATTGGGGTAGGACTCCTGGATTACATTCATTTTGAAAAGATGAAGGTAAACAGAGAGTCTAAGAAGACTAAGAAAGTATGGCCATAACCCTTGAAATTTGAGTGTAACAGGGGAACTAGATGTATTTTGGATATCTTGTAGCCTTTAATCCCCCTTCCCATTCCCCAAACAATTCTCAAGTGACATGTTTGTAAAGCAATTAACACAGTGCCTGGATCATAGAAGGCCCTTAAGAAATGTCTGTTTCCTTCTTCCTTCCCTTTCCCTAACAAACAAAGCAGAATAATCATTTATTGGATCCATGCTATTTTGCAGTGTGGGATGGACCTCTCAGGTGTAAAAAATGGGATCAGGAGGGACCTAGGGACCTAGGAGAGAATCTGAGGGAGGCCAGCTGAAATAATGAAAAGAAAACTATCCTTGCAGCCAGGAGATAGCTAGATTTGAATCCTGCTGTCACCTTTTATTAGCTATTCCACTTGAACTGAGAAGCAGCTATGGAATATTGAAGAAAGAGAGCGCTCACCTCCAATACATTTTGGCTATGTGACTCTGAACAAGTCAATTTCTCTCTCAGGACTATAGGCAATTACCTGAATTTAAATAAATTATAGGAAAAGTGCCTACTAGAATGTCTAGAGGGAATAAGGTCCCTGCCTTGATAAATATCAAGTAGTCATTCAGCCTCTCTCAGCTTCAACTTCTCACCTGTAAAATGGAACTAATAATATGCATAGTGCCTGCACTATTGGGCTGCTATCAGGAGTACAATGATACTGAAAGCATTTCATAAACCTTAAGGTGCTGTATCATCACCATCATCATCATCATCATCATCGAATCCATCTTCATTCCTGATGATAGCTGATGTTAAGTGCCCATCAATAAATGAATAAATCAATCAGCATTTATTAAGTGCCTACTACCTATATTTATAAGCACTTACTATTACCATAACTATTATTAGCTAGCATTTCGATTGTGCTCTGAGGTTTGCAAAGCAATTCACATGTGGTACCCCATTTGACTCACATGACTACTCTGTGAGATGTCACTGTTATCCTTATTGCGATTGTTATTGTTTACTCAATTAGTCCTGTCCGAGTCTACATGATTTCGTCTGGCATTTTCTTGGCAAAAATACGGAAATTTTGCTATTTCCTTCTCTAGTTCATTTTACAGATGAGGAAGTTGAGGCAAAGAGAGTTAAGCCACTTGCCAAGAGTCACACAGTGTCCACTGCATAACGTAGCTGACCTATTACACCTTACTCTATTAGCTGTTCTAGTACAGAAGAGGAAACTGAGATAGGAGAAATTAAATGACTCACCCAGGGCCCAACACCTAGGAAATATCTGAGGTCGAATTTAAACTGAGATCTTACCCACTCCAAGACCAGTACTTTCTCCACTGAGCTCTATGGCTCCATCCACAATGCCAGCTAGCTGCCAACTACTCTATCTGCTAGATGATGGAGACACAAAAAGGAAATTGAAATAATTCTAGCCTCAGGGAGTTTCCTGGCTATGTCTTTTCTTCATTTGATACCTAGATTTCTTGGGTGAGCCATGCAAATTAGCCAAGTCCTTTGGTTGTTTGCTTTTTGATTCTTGTTTGTTTATATATTCATCTTCTCTCATTATCTTCTTTTTCCTGAGGCTAGAGTGCCAGAACTACTCTATGGAAGGCAGAATGTTAGTGGGAAAGTATTCTAGGGCCATCAAAAGATAGAAATCTGCTGAAATCCTTGATCTAAATCATCCACTTTCTCCCCCAAGGGTAACCTCAGCCTCATCCTAGACAATACACATTTAATGCTATGAAAATGATCTATGTGGAAGCTTAGTTGCGCATGCCTTCTGAACTGTAACTGGAGTAAATCTGGCACTCACAAGAGCTGAAATATACAAAGAAATGATACAGCACATATATCAATAAACAGCTTTGTGTCCATATTCAGAGAAGCAATAAATAAAATCAGGGGAGAATTTTTTGGGGGGGGTCTCCTCGGGGTTTGGGAAATACTTTTTCCTTGTTGAAGAAAATGATCCTTTATCTTGCTCAGCCTTTCAGATAAATGGCATGAGGCGTTTTTCCCCCTCTAACTGTAAAGGTTGTGAGAATACTGTTCCTTTCACACCATTTCCCTCAGAAATGTAGCATTCAAGCTAGATACACCCAGTGACCATGGTTTTTATAGAACTGGATGACTTGTTATGGTTTCTGGGAGATGTTCTAAAATTATTATAAATTAAATGTGAAGTTAAATTCAAACTCTAAGCAACTGTATTTTTAAAAAACATTTGAGAAACCTGGACCAATCTTCCTTCTTTAACCTCAAGTTAGACAGCTTTAAATTATCAATAAGGAAATGATTTTTGGCATTCACAGGCTACTGAGGGAATATAAGTAGTGGTCCTAGGTCCAGAGCAGAGGTCACTATTTCCATAGGGTCCCCATGTCATCTCCCTAGCTTCCAGGCCTCTACTCAAGGGATGACTTTCAAAATTATTAAAATGAGTAGCTCTGTTTTTCTTCCAACTAAAAAAGGCTGTGATGGGGAATAATGCTGGGAAGTTCTCAAATGGCCTTCTGGGATAAAGGTAAAAGGACCTGCTGAGAGCTGTTGCATCCATGGTTACATGTTCTGAGTGCCATTACCATTTACAATCTATGCTCACCTGCTAAACCCCATCAGTTCTTTTGATCTGTGAGAATTCATACTCTTCTGTTTGGCATCTAAACCCCTATACAACCTGGATGTCACTTTTCTTTCCCTATTCACTTTCTATGACTTCCCCTAATGTAGTCTGATAAAACCAGATAACTTGTGGTTTCCTCAAATAAATATGCTATCTTCCACACCTTTGTACAGTTTTCCTGCCTGCTTAGAATACTAGACTTCCTTCTCTTCAGACTTCCTGGTTCAAATTGTACAAAAATATTTATAGTAGGGGGCAGCTGGGTAGCTCAGTGGATTGAGAGCCAGACCTGGAGATGGGAGGTCCTAGGTTCAAATCTGGCCTCAGACACTTCCCAGCTGTGTGACCCTGGGCAAGTCACTTGACCCCCATTGCCTACCCTTACCACTCTTCTGCCTTAGAGCCAATACACAGTACTGACTCCAAGACGGAAGGTAAGGGTTTAAAAAAAAATTAAAACAAAAAAAATATTTATAGTTATTTTTGTGGTGACAAAGATTGGAAATTGAGGGATGCCCATCAATGGGGGAAATGACTGAAGGAATTGTGGTATATATTGGTGATGGAATACAATTCTGCTATAAGAAATAAGATGATTTCAGAAAAATATGGAAAGATTTGCTGGAACTGATTCAGAGTTAAATAAGCAGAACCAGGAGAACATTGTACATAGCAACAGCAATATTGTATGATGATCAGCTGTGTAAACTTGGTTACTATCAGCAACATAAAGATCTGGAAGAGTTCCAAAAGACTTATGATAAGGAATGCTATTCACCGCCAAAGAAATAGCATATTGAGTTGTATGAATGCAGATAAAAGCAAATGATCTTCCATATCAGTGTATTTACAGTTTTATTTTGGGGTTTTGGTTTAGTATGAATGTGCTCTTACAACAATGACCAATATGGAAGTGTGTTTTTCATGATGACATAAGTATGGCTCAGAACAATTTTCTTACCATTTCTGAGTAGGGAGAGGGAAGAGAGGGAAGGAGATGGTTTGGATCTTATAATTTTGGAAAATTTATATTGAAAATTATTATTACATGTAATAGGGAAAATAAAAAATTTTTGTATTAAAAAAAAAACTTCCCAGTTTATCCTTAGCATAGAAGGAATTCTTTTTTATATGTGGCCAAGAAAAGAGACACTGAGGTCTATTCCACTTCTGAAATTCTGTCACTCTGACCTTCTAATCCTCTTCTACCTCTATGATCTCATGCTGCAATGCATTCCTTCTTCTTCAGGCAGGCCAGGGTGGATGACTTCAGCAATGCTGGAAGTATGTTCAAGATTTAGAGCTTCCAAAAGAGGGCACTGACCATCCTGACTGCCCTTACTATGTTCTTACCAAATAACTGGAGACACCTTTTTACCTTGAATGACCCAATGCATTCCCCAATATTGGACAGAGATTGCAATGCTCAGCCTGAGGGATGATAGGGATTGTAATTCTAGGAGATAAGGAAGTAAGAGCATAGAATCTTGCTTAATATAGGAAACAGTATGCCTGGAAGTTGCTGGAGGAGGAAGATAGGGAAGGGGAAGGGAATAAGCATTTATATAGTGCCAGATGCTGTGCTAAACACTTTAAAAAAACTTTCTTTTATTTTTCTCAATTATACATAGAAACAATTTTTAAGAATTGTTATCTGACATTTTGTGATTCAGATTCTCTCCCTTCTTACTTCCCCCTCACCCTTCCTAAGGCAGTGTATGGTGTATTATAGGTTGAACCAATGCTTTCATGAAATATATATTTCCATATTCCCCATGACAATCATTTGTAGAATTAAAAAAACACCCAAATATTGCAAATTTTTGCAAATATTATCTCATTTGATCTTCACAACAACCCTATGAGATAGATACCACTATCTCCATTTGAGAGTTGAGGAAACTGAGACAAACAGAATTTAAGTGAATTGCCCAGAGTCACACTACTAGTAAGTATTTGAGGCCAAAGTTGAACTCAGGTCTTCCTGATTCCACATCTGGTACACTATCCACTATGCCATAACCTTGAAGGCATAGAGTTTTACCTAAAAGAGGTATGGGTAGAAAATATAATATTAAGGTGTGTTATCAAGAGATTTATCACAGCCTATGAATAATTTGAGAGAAAAATAACCTATGTTTAGGATAAACAGAGCACAGTTCCTTGGGAAAGAATTTCTTGAAGAGAGATAGGACACCAGAACTTGGTTGAAGTCTCACATGTCCTGGTTAGGAATGGAGTCTTTTCTAGTGCCTCTAAGGCAATTTAGTACTTAAGTGTCATGACAGAGAAGATGTGGGACATTACTTTGTGGATGAGGTAATGTGATTCTTTACTTTTTTCCCTTGCTCCCAAACTTAGGCATCACAGGTCCCTGAGTTATAAAAGGGAGTTGCTAAACTTCTAGAAGCAGTTCCCTTTGATAAGACAACTCAAAAAAAGTACCTACTATTTGCAAGCAAATGTGCTAAGTACATGAGACATTAAAACAGAACATATTGAAGAACTCAGTTTTATTTTAAAAAGTTGTAATCACTTTATAAGTGAGAATCTTTGGTTTCCCTGGTCAATATTTTGGAGACTTCAGCTCCAGTGTCATAAATTTTCATTTATGTTCAAAATATATCAATTTCATGGAAGTTTACATAGCCTTAACATTGTCTGCCATTAGAATGATGGAGGTTTAAAGGAACTTGCTGATAGTGATGAAATACCAATTGTGTGTAATTACCACTAATGAATGTACTACATGGTACTGGCTAGGTATGACTGTGGGCTTGACTATTAAAAAAGCTAAATCAGATCTAGGCATGAGTAATCAAAAAGAAACAAAAGAAAATGATTTCCTTTGTGAAATAAGGCCTAGCAGTTAAAGACAGTTCTTTTTTTTTTTTAAAGGTCCTCTCATCGGGGAAGAAGATTCCCAGAAATAAATGACCTCATCTCACCAGACAAGAAGATGGCCAACAACAAATTATAGTAAGCAGCTCTGGAGAAAATCAGCACAAATGAGAGCAGTAGCTCTGTGGGAAGGCAGCATGTGGTAACTTTAAAAGGAGAGATGAATGTTAGCTTGTAGAGATGAGAAGAACAGCAGAAAGAGTATAAGACATAAGAGATAGTTCAGCCACAATAAATCCTGAAGATTGTGCATTATTCAAGGAATGTTCCATCTGCCACTAATCAATCAATAAATATTGATCAAGCATCTAAGAGCCAGGTATTCTATTAGATGCTAGGGATTCAAAGACAAAAATGAAATAATTCTTGTACTCAAAGGGCTTCCATTCTATAAGTGTATATAAATTACTTAAAGTTAAATATAATGTTAATTGAGAAAGGTGGTAGTATTTCTGGGGAAGAGGGATCAGGAAAGGCATCAGGTGAAAGCTTCTAACTTTCAAGAAAGTAAAAGCTTGTCAGAAGCAGATATGCAGAATATGATGGAAATCTGTTGGAGATTATATTCCTTTGCATATAGGGGAAAGGGTCCTTTGTTATGTCCTTTGCTAGTCTATCTTAATGAAAAGTTATTTGTGATTCCTTTGTTTTAGTTATGTTTTTATCTGTTGATAAAGAATGCACTAGATGGAGGATCAGGCAATATTCATATAACTATGACTCCCCCAAATGCTCAATTCTGAACTTTGAGAGTAATGATCTTTACAGCATATATACTATGGTGTATTCAAAATGAGGCAATGTATATTATATATATATATATATATATATATATATCTCAAAGCTGGCTGTCACAGAATGGCAAAGGAGGTGGAGATCCGTAAAACAGCCATAGAACGATTAAGTGAAATAAACCAGGGAATCCAATCTGTTCCTTTTAATAGGGTTACTTAGTACAGTTATGCAGCAGATGGGTCTAGGTTGTAGAAACTGTTACACAACACACCAAGTACACCCCCTTAAATAATCAGAATTGAGGGCTACTGCATGAGTGAACTAATCAGACAACTTTAAAGTGTTTTAAAACCAGGAAATCCCATATCAATGCCAAATAATATTACTGTCAACTTGCTAGCTTAGGAGACTTCACAGAAGGATGCATTAAAAAAAAAAACAAAAAAAAACAAGATATGACATACAGCTGCTCTGTTCTAGGTTGCTTCTTGCAAATGCCATTGATTCTTAATTCCTTAAGGATGTTACCTGGATCAAAAAACTATTATTGCAGTTATTACTTATTGATTTGTAGGCAGCCTCCAAAGGCATCATTTTGGTCTCTGCTTGGTATCCGAAACTAATGAATAGCAAAGAAGGCTTTCTATTACGTTTGATCTTACTCTGCTCAATTAAACAATTGCAAAGCTTCCTACATGCTGACTTAGGAAGCTTAAGCAGAATCTTTGCATAGAGAATGGTGGTGATGGCTTTGAGAGCATGTAAGGTTGACACATTTTAAATCATCTAACCCATACTTCTCCCTCTCTATTCTAATTTGAAAACAATCGCCCTCATAATCTCCCAATATTATGATGATGGAATAATTGTCTATATTTTAATTATTTGTAGAAATGGAGTAATACATGCTACAAAAAGGGAGAACAAAGGGAGAACAAAATACTCATCATCCTGAGATCTTTCCACAATCATAACAGACAAGTCTGTGATTCCAATGTAAGTTAATAGCATCATACACAGAGAGTTGAAAGGAATCTTATAAACCATCTAATCCAATTTCCTCTTCTTACCAAGGAGGTTCAGATTGGTTAAGTGATTTGGACAAGGTTCCATGGAAAATTATAGAGGTAGAATTTGAACTCAAGTACTTGGACTGCAAAGCCATGGTTCTTTCAACTGTAGGATGCTATTTTGCCAGGTTTCCTGCCTTATGGTTCATATTCTTTCCACTATGCCTCCATTCCCTTTCTAATTAAGTTATTCATCTTTTTCAACTATTTTCCAGTCATGTACTGGAAAATTTCCAGTTCATTACCCTACTTGGAATTTTATTGGCAAAGATACAGAACTTATTTGCCATTTCTTTCTCTAGCCCATTTTATAAATGAGGAAACTGAGACCAGCAGAGTTAAGTGACTTGTTGAGGGTCAAACAGGTAATAAGTGTCTGAGCCAGATTTGAATTCAGAAAGATGAGTATTCCTCACTCTGGAGCCTGGTGCTCTATCCACTGTGCCACCTAACAACTTTTCTTGTTCAGTCATCAAAAGATATGAGTTCTCATCCTTGATCTGCCATTGGCTGATTTTGGACAAAACACTTAACTTTTCTTAGTTTCTGTTTCCTCATTCATTCATTAATTCATTCATTCATTCATTCAGTAAACAAGCATTTATGTAAAGTGTACATGATATACCAGGCACTGTCCTAGGTGCTCAAGATATAAAGAAAGATATTAACTACTTTCTGCATTTAGGAAGTCACATATATTGGAGGAAAGAGGTAGAATAACATGTGCACCCACATACACACAAAGTAAAAAAAGAACTTCTAGCAGAAAGCACCAGCAACTGAATGAGAGGGATAAGAATAGCCTTTTAGGAGATGGCATCTGAACTGAACTCTGAAGGAAACTCAGTTGTAGAGGAGTTGGCATTGAAAAGACTATATTCTAGAGCTGAAGAGCAGTTTAATTAAAAGCAGAGGGGCAGAATAAGGAATGTCTTTCATGGGGAACAGCAAAGAAGTCAATTTATCTATTTGTTAATTAAGTGAAGGAAAACGGTATGAAATAAACCTTAAAGGTTTTTATATCATATTTTATTTATATTGAGCCGGACTATCAAGACCATTAAAAGTCAAACAGAAGATGTCATATTTTATCTTAAAGTCAAGAAAGAATCATTGGCATTTGTTATGCAAGAGAAACATAATTCAATCTATCCTTTAGGAGTATCAACCTGATAGTTAAAAAATTATATGGATGGACAAAATGACTTCTAAGTAGAGTTCTTCCCAGTGCTATGCATTCAGTTGTCTTGACGGATTAACCTACTTTTTAAACTGCTACCAGAATGGCATAATTTTATTTGGTCTTATTAAAATAATCCTTACCTCCCAGCTTAGAATCAAAACTATGTATCACTTCTAAAGCAGAAGAGCAGTAAGAGCTAGGCAATTGAGGTTAAATGACTTGCCCAGGGTCACACACCTAGCAAGTGTCTGAGGCTGGATTTGAAACCAGGATATCCCATATCTAAATCTGACTCTCTATCCATTGAGCCATCTTGATAGTCCCAGGATTGTATACTTTTAATTGTTTGAAGGATAATCTATTTTCCTCTAATGTGCATTCACTGACTTCTATTTCTACAAAGTATATATTTTCACTGTCTGTGAGAAACATACCAGCAAGTAGAGAGAACCTCCTTAGTGCCTGGGAGGCAGATGTAAACTGCAGATGACTCAAATGATAGTGTTGGTGGAGGTCTCTGCAGAGAGGTTAAAGGCTGAGTGGTCAGAGGAGGCAAGCACTGTGCCACTGGGTCTCAGTAAAAGATCCCTTCAGTTAGAGGTTGAAATATATAGTTGGGAACCATGCAGAAAGATACCATTTGTTCTGTACAGTTATTGTTCAGTCATGTCCAACTCTTCATGACTCCTTTTGGAGTTTTCTTAGCAAAGATATTATAATGGCTTCTCATTTTCTTCTCCAGCCCATTTAAAGATGAGGAAACTGAGGCACACAGGGTGAAGTGACTTCCGAGGGTCATAGTTATTAAATACCTGAAGCTAGATTTGTCCTGCACAGAAATAAAATCTTTCATGGCATAGTCCTGTCAATCTTATATTTTATCAGTGAACCAACTGTATACCATCTGCATTATGTGTATACATATGTACATATATATATATGATTTATAGATATATCCGAGTGTATTAGGAGAGAGGTAGAGAGTAAATGGGAATAGACTAGTCATTTTTTTCTACTATAGAATGTGAGTAATTAGTATAAGTTAGAATCAGAGCTAGAAGAACATGATATAAAGCAATGATGGAATGATCTCCATTCTCCTCTCCACCCCTGTTCTCAACAAATTTGACAACGAAAATTGATTAAAGTAGCAACTGTGTGTACAGATTGCTATGCTAGGAACTTGAGGATATTATTCAAACTTTAGATGGAAGCACATATTTGGGGCTTGATAGAGGAATAAGACATACAAAGTAGAAGATAATTTTTTTGAAGGTAGGAATTATCTTGCTTTTGCATTTGTATCCCCAGCACTGCTGTAGAGATATAGTAGTTTAATGAGTTTTGTTAATTGACTGATTGATACATATATAAGACAATAATTATGCAGTGGTACCTTGATACATGAAAACCTTAAGTCACGAGCATTTTGAGATATGGGCAGTCACAGTTGGGATTTTTTGCTTTAAGACAGGAGCAGATATTTGAATCAAGAGCTTCCACCATCCTCCACTAGATTGCCAGCAGAACATTCCGAATCACAAGTTCCACGAGGCTGGCTTGTTTAGCTCAGTGTTTATCTGCTCCTGCAAGCATCTGTATTGAATTGCTTTTGATTTCTTCTTTATTTTTGTCTGTATTATCAGTTTCTTTTGGCAAATTTCTTAACTTTTGACTATGGGTCCTGACGAGAGAGGAATTGAAGGAGTTACAGTGGCAGCAGCATATGGGGGTTTTGTAGGAAATTAGTGGGGAGGAGCTTGGGCATGGAGTGGATGAGGTAGTCAGTACAAGCGAGATATCAGAAATGTTGAGGATTTGGGAAAAAGTTAAACAATTTATTGGAAAGACAAACCAAGAAAAAGTTGCAACAGGTCTTGCATTGAAGCTGTGTAATGACACTTGTTTCATACATTATTGAAATGTTCTGAAAGAGAGGAAGAAACAAACTTCCACGGAAAGGCTTTTGTTGAGCCAGCCTCTAAGTGAAATCAAGGAAAGTGTGGCAAAACAGGCAAAATTCAATGTAGAGAATTATGATAATTCAGTAAAATTAAAAAATAGCAATTAAGTTAGCAATAAAGTTACATGTCATAAGTAATGTGCAAGGTCAATTTTTGCATTTAAATGTAGTGTTATGTGTGTAAAGAGTCAGTTATGTTAAGTGATAGCACACGAAATGAAAACCTTTTCCGCCAGCATCTTCACCTGACCTTGAAGGTAAATAACATTTCATAAGCAAGTTTATTTCTTTACATTCTTTCTTATTATCTATAAACATATTTATTTGTTATTTATAAAGTACATTTTCATATTTAAAAACATATAAAATAAAAAAAAAATTCATGTGGTTTTTTGGGGGCCAGAACAAATTGTGTTTCTGTTCATTTAAATGGGGAAATTCGATTTGACACACAAGCAAATTGAGTTACGTGCTTGGCCATGGAATGAATTAATCTCGTGTGTCAAGGTACCACTGTACATAATAACTAGATAACAAATGCTATATGATCAACTTCTCAGACTGAATAATGGAAGGAACCCTAGAGATCTTCCAAAACATCTTTATTTATTTTGCAGGGGAGAAAACCAAGTCTGAAGAGGTTAAGTAACTTGCCCAAAGTATTGCATGGCAGACCCAGGATTTTAGTCCAGGTTCTCTTATTTTAAATCCAAATATTTTTTCCATTACATTATACTCTTCTCATTTTACTGTGGAGGAAAGGTGTTTCTGGCAAAGAGTTATAATTAACATGGGACAACTGGGACTTTTGTTCCAAGGCACCAAAATTTAAAGGGGGCATTTATTGCATTTGTAGGTTTTTGCCAGCAGAGAATCATCTGAGCTTAGAACCATTAACACCTAGTCATCAAAGATAATTACTTAAAGTAGAAATGCATAAAATAAATAGAAATATATTAAATAAAATATATAAATTTATAAAGCATGAAAAGAACATAAATTTTTTAAAAGCTATAAGATGGTGATTTCCTCTCTGGCAATCAGACCAGTTGTGTCCCACTCTCTGCTTTGTAGGTCATTATATCTTCATCAGCAATGATCCCAAGGTGTTTTTTTCTTTTATAATCTCTACCTTCTATCTTGTAATCAATATTATATAATTGTTCCAAGGAAGAAGAGTAGTAAAGATTAAGCAGTGGGGGTTAATTGACTTGTTCAGGGTCACACAGCTAGGAAGCATCTGAGGTCAGATTTGAACCCACAACCTCCTGTCTCTAGGTCAGGCTCTCTATCCACTGAGTTACCTAGCTGCCCCCAAAGACAGGTGCTTTTTAACAACAACAAAACTCTTCTCTGCACACTAGATACTCAAATTGTCCAAGCTTAGATTACACTATCTATTATCAACCCTTCCTCCATTAGCAGAATTGAGTCTTAATTTGGGATTAAGCATGAAAATTGCTTAGTCACTGCTCTGTTCCAATAGCAAGAAAGTACAGATCAAGCAATAATAGCTATGAAATAGTAACCAAGTTTTTCTTAAATCCCTTCAAAATATTTGGTGGTGTAGAGTTTTAGCAGCCCTGCAATCAGTGGAGGTAGGTTTCCAAAATCGAAATGTTCATTCGGAATATTCACAATATTTCTAGGGTTCAGCCCTGAAGTGACAACATTAGGATTTTTAGCTGGCATTGTTGACATCTCCCTACCATTGTTCTCATGTTCCAGAATGCACCTTGTTCATATTCAGTACAAAGTCTCTTTTAAATTTCTTTAAATTTGGTGGCACAGCCTGGAGGCCAGATATTCACAATCTGAATAATAAAAACTCTGAAGAATAAGAATTTATCTGGTGGGTTTCTATTGTATTTTTTCCCATAGATATATAACAGTTTTTTTAAAAGGGGGAAAACACACACTCACACAAAACTAATTACTGTCAACTGTATTTTAAGTTTCCAGATATCGAGCCTGCAGAAAGCTGTTATTAAGCTACTGTATAATTGCCTTCTGTATTTGCTTCCCACATAAGAATCATTATTTTACTCACAGCATTGGCTTCATAACAGAGTCTGTCAATCAAAATACCCAAGTTGGTGCCTAAAGCCGTGAGGCTTTCTTTTTGGGAGGATCTCTGTGTCTGTGTATTCCTAGAATTTCTCATTCTCACCTCCAGCAGTAACTAGGGGGAAATGAGTGAAATCTCTTGGCTCCTTTTCCTCTTCTTTCTTTTAGAGACCATGCCTAAAATTAAGGTGTTGAACTGCATGATCTTTAAAGTCTTCAGAGCTTTAAAATCCCAAGATTCTATGACTTGTTATGCTTCCCTCCTCAGCCCTTTAGCCTGGAGGGGATGTTCATAAAGGCAATCTTTTGCATGTAGACAATGGGACAAGGATTATTGGTAAGAGGACTTTCTTTTCAGTCTTACCTCCATAGAGCTACAATTGACAAGGATAGGAAGGATAATCATGTCCTGGTAATAGCAGGATGGAGTAAATGCTGCTAGGTAGTGCAGTAGATAGAGCACCAGGCCTAGAGTCAAGAAGACTTGAGTTCAAATTCAGTCTTAGGTACTTACTAGATGTGTGCCCTGGGCAAATCACTATCTCTTTGTTTGCCTCAGTTTCCTAATCTGTAAAATTGGAATAATAATAGCATCTACCTTCCAGGGATATTGTGAAGAGGAAATAACTCTTGTGAAAAGTGCTTTGTGAGCATTGGAGTGCTATCTATACCTAGCTGTTATTAGTTAGTAATGGTCTACTAATTAATGTTCTGGTTTGTCATAACTATAGAAGCAACCTTAAATAGTGGATAGATTGTTGAGTTTGGCATTAGGATGAACTAGGTTTAAATTATACTTACTAGCTGTGTTATTTTGGACAAGGCATTTAACCCCCATGTGCATTAGGAAACTGCAAGACATTCATTAATTCATAGATGATGTCATCTGTGTTGATGGAGGGAAGCCTCATGCTGGGAATTTCTTATAGTGATTATAACATAGAGTGTTCACATGGTATAATGGAGCTACACTGGAGATTTTATTTGACCATTTTGTTCTAAGTGTTTCTCTCTCTCTCTCTCTCTCTCTCTCTCTCTCTCTCTCTCTTTCTCTCTCTCTCTCTCTCTCTCTCTCTCTCCCTC
>NC_058130.1:27299540-27364335 GCF_016433145.1 Gracilinanus agilis | reverse complement strand
CTCCTCCTCCTCCTCCTCCTCCTCCTCCTCCTCCTCCTCCTCCTCCTCCTTCTTCTTCTTCTTCTTCTTCTTCTTCTTCTTCTTCTTCTTCTTCTTCTTCAGAATATTTTTCCATGGTTACATGATTCATGATCTTCCCTCCTCTTTCCTCCTTCCTCCCAAATCTGACAAGCAGGTCCACTGGTTTATTCATGAATCATTGTTCAAAATCTATTTCCATGTTATTCATATCTGTATTAGCTCGATCCTTTAACATCAAACCCCCAATCATATCCCTTTTACATTATGTTATCAATCACATATTTTTCTAATGCATTTCTATTCCCACAGTTCTTTCTCTGGATGTGGATAGCATCTTTCTCACAAGTTCCTCTGAATTGTCCTGGGCCACTGCATTGCTGCTAGTAGAAAAGTTCATTGCATTTGATTGTGCCATAATGTATCAGTCTCTCTGTACAATGTTCTCCTGGCTCTGCTCCTTTTGCTCTGCATCAATTCCTGGAGGTTGTTCCAGTTCACACGGAATTCCTCCAGTTCATTAATACTTTCAGCATAATAATATTCCATCACCAACAGATACCACAATTTTTTCATCCATTCCCCAATTGATGGACACCCCCTCATTTTCCATTTTTTTTACTACCTCAAAGAGCACAGCTATCAATATTTTTGTACAAGTTTTTTTCCTTATTTTGGGGGGTATATTTTTTCCTTATTCTTTGGGGCATAAACCCAGCAGTGCTATGGCTGGGTCAAAGAGCAAGCATTCTTTTAAAGCCCTTTGTGCATAGTTCCAAATTGCCCTCAAAATGGTTGGACTAATTCACAACTCCACCAGCAGTGTATTAGTGTCCCAATTTTGCCACATCCTTTCCAATATTTATCACTTTCCTTTCCTGCCATATTGTCCAGTCTGCTAGATGTAAGATGGTACCTCAGAATTGTTTTAATTAGCATTTCTCTAATCAGGAGGGATTTCAAACACTTTTTCATGTGCTTATTGATCACACTGGAGCTTCTGGTGAAGAAGCTTTATGAATGCAATTTGGCACCTACTCTGCATCATAGAGTCTCAGAAACTTCCTTGAGGACACTGACTGGTTAAGTGTTGAGTTAAGTTGTTGAGTAACGGAGCTAATATGGGTCAGGCTGTTGTAGGTAAACTTATAAAAGCAGATTTGGAAGTTTAAGTAGGCAGGCAGGAGCTGAGATTCCAACCTGGAACACAGCAAGGGGCTGAACACAGTGGACTCTCTAAAAAGGCAGTGGGGGGTTTTGAAGGAGTTGGAAAACCACTGATCTGAGAGCCTGTGGATGTTGAGTATCTCTCAGCAACATCTGGAACATCTCAACTAGCAGGGTCAGGGAGAGCAGGTTGAGAATACTGTCTTGTTTGGTGGACAAGCAAGATCAGTCTCTCTAACTAATATGGGTCAGGTGTCAGACTTGAGCTCAGGTTTTCCTGACTTTGAAGCCATCTCATCGACCACATTGCCTCTCATGGCCAAATACCAATAATTATAGCAGGCACTGATGCACAGTACATATCTTCGGTGAGTATAAAGGGAGAAAAGTGGATGACCATGATGGATATGATGGAAATGGCACTGCAAAGGTGGTATTGTTTTTGTAATGATGCCTGTTCGTCGAATAATTTCCTAACACATGTCAAGCTATAGCCAATATAATTCATAATTGCTCACTTTTATTGCTTTTCACATGCCAATAAAAAGCTCTTTTCTTGTCATATCTTTGTCTCACTAGAGTTTTGCTTTCTGACTTTGAAACTACAGTGAGGTGGTGCAGTGGGTAGAGCACTGATTATAGAATCTTGATGAACTAGATTTAAATTCAGACTTGGATACTTCCTAGCTGTGTGAACTTGGGCAAGTTAACTTCAGTTACTTTAACCATAGACTGAGGTCAGTACTAGCACCTACCTCACAAGGCTATAGTGAGTATTAAATGAGATAATTATTATCAAGCTCTTAGAACAGTGTTGGCACATAGTAGGTGCTTAACAAATGTGCGCTTCTATCTTCTCACTGAGTAGAGAGTCAATACGATCAGAACTATATGGAGACATAGGTTGTTATTTAAATAGTTAGTTTTAGTGCATAAAATTCATTTGGTTTTAATTTTTCCACAAAATTATGAATTTAAAGAAGCATTGAATTTACCAACATTAATTTGATATTTCAAGAATTCATGATTTCTTTTATGGGGGAATATCCTGGGCTGACTCTGATATCAAATCCATAGCATCTGGCCTTAAATTGCTGGACTGGGGAAAAATGTAGAATCACCTAATGTGCGAAGATCTGTTGTGACCTTCTCTGGCATTTGACTGGTCCTCAGAAGACAGATAACCTGAGCCTGACCTTGATTCTTTGTTAGCTTTGCAGGACCCATCAGCACTTAGATTCTATTGGCATTGTCTTGGAGAACTCCTGGTCTTCTTTACATGATGATGACATAGATTTGACTGACTAAAGCCTAAAGGAAATTTACAAAGTGGGTTACCATCTAGTACATACCTCTAAAAGTTTTAAGAGGTGAGAAATGTATTTTCTTTGGTACAAGGTTTCTTGTCTCATAATCATTTCCCATGATTTCCCTCAATATATACTGTATACTTGGATGCTACTCAGCTATTCTCATCATTTGTTACAGTTTTTGTTAAGAGACTCATTTAACTATAATTTTATTTCACTGTAATTTCCTTAGTAACAGGCTGCTCTTTTTTTTCTTTTTAAAAACTATTAAAATGTCATTCCCATCACAGTCTGGATGTGTATATAGCTATTTCCAAAAGCTATTCAAAAAACATAATCACCATAATTACTGTTGACACCTAATTAACATTCAACTTCCTTTCTACAGCAACTACAGCTGGACAAACCATCTATTCCAAGATAAAAGTAATACTTGGTTGTTTTAAGAGAAAAAAAAACCCAAAGCAACACTCTACACCTGTGTCCATTTTTTCCTTTTTGTTTTCACATTAATTGTGCCTTGGTTGGGAAGGTTGCTAGCTAGCCTAAGCACACTTAGTGCAAGTATTACAAATGGCCATGTAGCTATTCATGAGAAATTAAGACCATTAGGCTATATACACAATTGGAAATAATAACTTCCCACAAGAATACTGCTTCATCAGTAATGACTCCTGAAGTGCTTAGCTTATTTTTGGGTTAGTCCGCTTCTACTCTTTTAGCCAATTATGTGTAATGCATTTTGAATGTATTTGAACTACATTTCACAGAAGTCTGTGTGTTAGGCAACAGGGGACAATGTTAACCCAACATGGAGTGGTTAACTCTTCTAAACTTTCATATTTTAGTACAAGGCACCACAGGCATTCTAGTCTCAGATTCATCATCTTAGGCTTAATGTCCCCAGCTCAGGTTTCCTCATGTCACGCTCTACTGAATTTTCCTTTTCCTTTGTGGGCACCATTGTTTTTTTTTTTTTAGCAATTTTTTTTAAACTCTTGTACTTCGATGTATTGTCTCATAGGTGGAAGAGTGGTAAGGGTGGGCAATGGGGGTCAAGTGACTTGCCCAGGGTCACACAGCTGGGAAGTGGCTGAGGCCGGTTTTGAACCTAGGACCTCCTGTCTCTAGGCCTGACTCTCACTCCACTGAGCTGCCCAGCTGCCGACCATTGTTTTTTCTAGTCACCTTAATTCATAAAATTGGCATCGTCCTTCATGCACTCCTCGCTGTCCCCCCCAAATAATGAGCTGTCAAATCATCCATTGCCAACTTTACATCTCTTGAATCTGACCTTTTCTCTTCACACACAAAGGAAGCACCTTAGTTCAGGTCCTAAGGTCCTCATCACCTCTCACCTTGATTATTACAATAGCCTCCTCGTTGGTGTCTTTGACTCAAGTCTCTGTCCACTGCAGTCCATCCTACAGTCTTCTATCCAAGTAATTTTCCTAAAACACCCATGACGGCCATTTGACTCCTTTACCAAGCAGTGCCAGTGATTCCCTATTGTCTTTTGGATAATAAATAACGAAATAATTTCTTTGTGGAGTAGTTAATTTTTTTTCCTGGATATGAAAAAGGAAATGATCAAACATCTCATTTTATTAAAACTATTTTCTAGAATCTTTCCTCCCCTACTTTAAGCAAGTTCTCTGTCCTTTTTTTTAAAACCCTTACCTTCTGTCTTGGAATCAATACAGTGTATTAGCTCCAAGGCAGAAGAGTGGTAAGGGTAGGCAATGGGGGTCAAGTGACTTGCCCAGTGTCACACAGCTGGGAAGTGTCTGAGGCCAGATTTGAACCTAGAGCCTCCCGTCTCTAGGTCTGGCTCTCAATCCACTGAGCTACCCAGTGGCCCCCAAGTTCTCTGACTTAAAGAAATATTTTGTGCAAACTGTAAATTAGGAAAATCATTCTCTGAAATCCCAAGAGAAAGGACAGATGGTCACTGGCCTAAACTGAAAAGAAAATAAAAAACACAAGCATGCTCCAACCAAGGTCATTTTGCAATAACATTATTAATATCATTATTAATACATTATAACTAAACTGCCATAATGATGCAAAAGTCCCTCAAGGATAGAGTTGCATTGATAACATTTTAACTAATTGCACATTGCAATGTTGTTCAACTAATGTATTTCCATGGAACCAATTAATGTGGCCATGTAGGTGTAAATTTGTGATAGGATTGGTGCCAATAGTGCACTGAAGAATTCCATCTTGCATTGAGGGAAGAATGTACTGGATGGTTTCAACAATCCAGTTTTCACATGCAGTGTTCTTAGGAATTATTTTGTAAATGCAAATGGGTTTACTTCAGTAGTAAAGGCAAACACAACCCAGTTATGTTACCCTGGCGTTTGACTGTCTTGTTTATAACATCCTTTTAGCAACAGGCACAGTAAGTACTCTAAAAGGAGAAACTGATCCAGCACTGACTTATTCTCTGTTATCATAGAATTATAAGAATACAAGGCTGGAAAGAACTTTAGAAATAATTTAATCGCCACCTCTACCAGTCCATCACCATTTTACAAATGAAAGAATTGACGTCCCCCTCTCCAAAGGCAAAATGATAATCTAAGTTCACACAGATAATAATAAAAATGGTAACATTTATACAGAACTTTAAACTATTACTTCATTTATCCCCTCAGTAAAACCCCAGAAAGGAAATGATATAATAATTCACATTTTCCAGATGAGGAAACTGAGCCTGAGGTGAAGGGATTTGTCCATTAACATAGAGCTAATAAATTTTTGAGGCAGGATTTGGACTTAGTTCTTCTTGCTTCTAGGTCCAGGACCTTATCCACAGAGTCAGTGCTTAGCCTAGACCCGGCATTATGCTGAGAAACAGGGACACAAAAATGGGGGGATAACTAGGTCCTTCCCTCAAGGAGCTCACATTTAAAAAAAATAACATTTATTTTTAAAATTTTAATAACAAATTTTCCACATAAATTTTCTGAAGGTATCTAATCCAAATTGTTTTCTTCTCTTCTTCCCTGTCCCTTCCCAGAACTGACAAGCAATTGAATCTGGATTATACATGTATTATCATGAAAAACATTTCCGTATTTTTCATTTTTGTAAGTGAATAATCTTATAAAACCCAAATCCCAAAACATATACCTGAATAAACAAGTGATAAACCCTATGCTTTCATCTACATTTGTATTCCAATTGTTATTTCTCTGGAGGTGGATAGCATTCTCTTTCATAAAGTCCCTCAGAATTGGTTCTAGATCATTGTATTGCTGCTAGTAGCTAAGTCTGTCACATTTGAACATTCCACAATATTGTTCTTACTGTGTACAATGTTTTCCTGGCTCTGCTTATTTCACTATGCATCAGTTCATGTAGGTCTTTCCAGCTCTTTCTGAAATCATTCCTTATTGCACAATTGTATTACATCACCATCATATACCACACTTTGTTCGGCCCTTCTCCAGTTGAGGGGCATCCCTTTAGTTTCCAGTTCCTTGCCACTACAAAAAGAATAGCTATAACTATTTTCATACAAGCAGGTCCTTTCCCATTTTTCAAAATTTCTTTGGGATATAGACTGAGTAGTGGCATTACTGGATCAAAGAGTATACATTGTGTTATAGCCTTTTGGGCATAATTCCAATTTGCCTTCCAGAATGATTGGATTAGTTCACAACTCCACCAGTTGTGCATTATTGTCCCATTTTTGCCAAATCTCCTCCAACATTTATCATTTTCCTTTATTGTTACACTGGCCAATTGGATAGGTATGAGGTGATAACTAAGGGTTGTTTTAATGTACATTTCTCTAATAAAGAGTGATTTAGAACTTTTTTATATGATTACTGATAGCTTTCATTTCTTCATCTGAAAACTGCATATTCATATCCTTTGACCATTTATCATTTGGGGAATGATTTAGATTCTTATAAATTTGACTTAATTCTTTATATATTTGAAAAAAAGAACTTTATTAGAGAAATCACACTTTTAAAATATTTACAATAAATATTTATTTTTATTATTAACATTGATTATTCATATGATGTAGGTGACATTAATAGGAGAAATGGTATCTGTATAAGAGGAAGTAAGAGTCTCATGTTACTCTGTCCCAGTCAGATTATTTCTAATCTTAGTCAAACACTGTATAGGTAGAAAGCTCTTAAAGGTCATCTAGGTTCACCACCATTCTCTCATTTTACTCATGAGGAAGATAAGACATATAGAGAAGAAAGTGACTCATCTAAGGTCACATTGTTATTAAGTAACAGAACTGGGATTTGAATCTAGCATCTCTGATTCTAGATCACATTCTTTTTCTTTTTTTTATTAACAAAATTTATTACCAGGTATCACAGCCCCTCCATCCACTCTCCACATGATAGAAGGCAGCATCTGGCAATAGATATGCATATATACATAATGTTGTATTTTTTGTATTTCTACCTCTCAGTTCATCTTCTGGAGGTGAACATTCAAAAGTTATTTTTCAAATATTAGATCTATAGTTGTACATAATATTTTCTTGGTTCTACTCATTTCACTCTTCATTATCTCATATAGTTCTAAATCTGCTCTCCTACTCTTAAGGTCTATTTCTCTATTACATTATAAAGTAAAAAAAAATCTGCTCATTATTTCTTAGTATTCCATCAAGCATATATCACAATTTGTTTAACCATTCCCCAACTGATGAGTAGTCCCTCAATATCCAGTTCTTTGCCACCACAAAGAGAGCTGCTATAAATATTTTGGAATATAAAGGTTCTTTTCCTTTTTTCTCTGATTTTCTTGAGAAATAGACCCAGCAATTGCTCTATTTCTGGGGCTAAGAGTATAAACAGTTTTATAACTTTCTCAGTGTAATTCTAAATTACTCTCCAAAATGATGGGATTCATTCACAGTTCCACCAATAGTATATCAGTGTCCCCAATTTTTCACATGTCCTTCATTTGTCATTTTGCCCTTTTGCCATTTTAGCTAATCTGATAGGTATGAAATGATACCTCAGAATTGTTTTGGTTTCTATTTCCCCAATCAATGATTTAAAACATTTTTTTTCATATACCTACATATGGCTTTGTTTTTTTCATCCAAAAACTGCCTGTTCATATCTTTTGCCAATTTATCAATTGAGGAATGGCTCTTATTCTCATAAATTTAGCAAAGTTCTCTATATATTTTAGATATGAGACCTCATTCAAGGAGCTCACATTAAAATGGAAGATAAATCTGCTAGGAAAAAAATCCTCAACTTTGTACATATAAGATAGAGAATAAATCAAAGGCAATCTCAGGGATAATGCATTAGTTAGAACTAGGAAAGACTTCTTGAAGAAGCTTGAGTTGTAGCTGAGACTTACAGCACAATAAGGAAGCAAAGATTTTAGAGACCAGTTGGCTGAGCCAATTAGAAGGCTGGACTCTTCTCTGGATTTGAAGTCAAAAGACATGAACCAAATTCTGGGGTGTAATTTACTGTCTAGGTGATCTTGGATAGCTTTCATGTTTCTAGACCCTTATTTCTTCATTTGCTAAATTAAGGAGTTAGACTACATAACCTACAAAGTTATCTTCAGTTCTGTATTTATGACCCTACATCCCATGGATTCTTAAGTATAATTTCCACCATATTTTGTAGTTTCTATTTCCACATATCTAGAGTCCCACAATCAGTATTTTTTTAAAACTGGGTTCATTTGTCAAGGGAGACATTTTTCATATCAAGTAAGATTAAAGGGGGGAAAAGAGAACAGGTATGTGAGATTAATTCTTCTAGAGTTTCCCCTTTGTCATATTTCTATCCCTACCTGTCTTTAAGTCCAAAGGGAACTGTACTTTCACTCACAGGTAATTTCGTACCAAAACCGTATACATCCCTGACACTCCTCAGAAATGTTCTTAACATGGCAAGATGAAGACAAATGTTGTCACTTCTGAGATTGAATGATATTTACACAAAAAAGATGGGCTACTCAATATAATATTGTTTCTGAAAATGATGCTGATTTAGTATGTCTCTAAAGGACTAATGGGAAATTTTGCTCTTTTTGCTAGGGCTACAATATTGACTTATCTATAGACCTGATCTAATGTCCATCCACAAGTTTTCTTTGTCAGACATCAATTTCTAAAGTTTTCAGCTTGGACTAATAGCATTGTCTGGATGATGGATCTTTGGACATTTCATAGTTAAGGATGAACTTGGCCAAAATCATGTAGTTTACTGGAAGGCACTTGTTCTCATTTATATGGTACTTAGAGTTGTGTAAAGAGCTTGATATACATGATTTCATTTGGCCCTTAACAAGGCCTGAGAGGTAGGTGGATTATTGCACACATTTTAAAGAAGAGATAACTAAACCTAAGGGCAGGTAGGTGGTAGAGTGGATACAACTGCACACCTGGAATCTGGAAGTCCTGGGCTCAAATCTGGCCTCAGACACTTGCTAGCTTTGTGATTCCTGGCAAGGTGCTTAACTTTGTTTGACTCAGTTTCCTCATCTTTAAAATGACCTGGAGAGGAAATGACAAACCACTCCCCAAATGAGGCCAAGAAAAGTCAGACTCAACTGGAAAATGACTTAACAACAACAACAATTGTGTGATCTAGAGCTAGAAAAAGAAAAGGTAAAAAAACACTCCAGTATTTTTGCCAAGAAATTCCCAAATGGGGTCACAAAGAATCACACTCAACTGAAACAATTGAATGATGAAGGAACTGAAATTTAGAGACCTAGATTAAATGAACTATTCAGTGTTCTAGCCAAGATTCAAATCAAGGTCTTCCTAGAGGCAGCTTGGTGTTGCAGAGGATAGAGTGCTTGGTGTAGTCAAGAAGATGTGTGGTCAAATATAGACTTGGAAATTTATTGTGACTTGGATAAGTTAATTAACCTGTTTTCCTTAGGTCCCTCAATGGTAAAATGAGAACAATAATGGTATCAACCTCCCAAGTTGTGAAGATTAAGTGAGATATTAGTTGTATATCATTTAGCACAGGCAGTAAATAAAGGTTTGTTTCTTCCCTGATTTTTTATTTACTATCCAAACCTCCCTTTAAGAGAACTATTTATCTTTTGTAACAATGGACTCCATTTGACTAATACTTGATGATTTCAAAGAATTCTAGCTTACTAGACTTTCTTAACAACCCTCTGAGAGCATTAATAAACTTTGTGTAAGGGATAGAGCATTGGACCTGGAGTAAGGAAAACCTGGGTTATAATCTGGCTTTAGATACTTAATTTGAGTGTGTGACTCTGGGTAAGTCATTGCACATATCTCAACTGGAAAATAAGGATAATAATAGTGGCTACCTCATGGAGTTTATGCCAGACATACATAAGATAACATATAAAGTTCTTCACAAACTTCAAAGCATTATGTAAATGATAATTACTATCATTTTAATCATTATAACTATTTTTATTGTTCATTCATTTTTCAGTTGTGTTTGACTCTTCATGACATCATTTGTTGTTTTCTTGGTAGAGATACTGGAGTGTTTCTGGCTTATTTTACAGATAAGGAAACTGAGGCAAATAGGGCTACCCAGTGAATAAGTGTCTGAGGCCAGATTTGAATTCGGAAAGATGAGTCTTTCTGATTCCAGGAAATGACTCTCCCTTCACAGTTCCACTTGGCCATCGTTATTACTATTTCTTGGATGAAGCATGAACTCCTTTGTTTAATTCATAAAGCTCTTTACAATCTATGGATGGCCTTGCTGTCTCTCTAGTCTTTCCAAAGCACCCTCCTTCATGTATTCAGTATATAAATCATACTGGCTCACTAGCTGTTTCTCACACATGATATGTCTATTTTCCATGTTCTTACCTTTGCCTATACTGTATCCATGCCTGGAATGCACTCGCTCCTCACCTCTGCCTTAGAACTTCTGGTTTCCTTCAGGAATTCATTCAAGCACCATTTCCTGAATCAGGTCTTTTTCAGATCACCCAGCTTCCTCTCTATGGTTAGCTTGTATCCACTCTATCTGTATCTTGTATAGATTTATCACCTTAGATACAGAGTGTCTCAGAAGACTTAGTGCAGCTTTTAAAAAAATACATTTATTTTAATTTTGGTACATTTGAGTTCCAAACTGTTTCCCTCCATCCCAGCCCTCCACTAGAGAAGACCAACACTTAACACAGATATATGTGTGAAACAATGAAATACACAGCTCCTTCTTTCAGTTTTAAGCCAATACTTTAGCCTTGAATAGCTTAACATGGCAGTAGGACTTCTGGGACACTCTATTCATTATCCCCTCTATCACAATTTTACCTCTTGGAGGGTAGTGACTATTTTTGTTTTTCCTCTGTATATTTAAGTTCCTAAAACAATGCTTGGCACACAGGAAATGCTTAATCAATATTTGGGCTACCTAACTTCTAAAGTCCCTTCCAGATCCAGATTAAAAGATCCTATGTGGTCTTGATCAATTTTATACATGTAAAACCCAGTGGAAGTACTCATTGACTACGGAAGGGGAGAAGGAGGAGGGGAGAGAAAGAACATGAATCATGGAATCATGGAAAAATATTCTAAATCAAATAAATAAATAAAAATTTTAAAAAGGATTCTATGAATCATAGCTTTCTCTCAGGAAATTAGCAGACTCCAAAGGATCATCTGACTAGCAAGTTTGAGTGATGGGACCCAAATCTAGCTTTTCTGATACTAAGACTGTTTTTGATGCCAGGACATTAAAGCTCAGATATTTGCTTCACTGGGGAGCCACGGTATATTCCAGGTAAAGACCATAGATAGTTTACGGTCAGATAGACCTGATCTTAAGAGCCAAGTTGGTTAGAACATGGATAAGGCATTGCAAGAAGAGCGAGTTCTATAGGACATGTAGGCAGAGGGGCTGGATAGAGTAATGGGTTTAGATTTAGGAACTCTGCAAGTTCATTTCTATCTCTGACACCAGTTGTATGACTCTGGGTGATTTACTTGACTTCTCTGTGTCTTAGGCAACTCCCCAGGGCTGATCAATTATCAATTACCTTTCACTACATATACATATATAATTCATATACCTATCTACATAGATAATTACACACATATAAACACTTATATGTGTGCATATTGGCACATACAAATTCACAACTGTAGACACAGTACTACAGATAAGCAGACATACACAGACCTACAGACACACAGATACACACACAATGCTCCAAAAGTCTTTGTTGTCATCTGTTAGTAAAAGCTTAAAATTGCACTGAATTTTTTAGGACACTCTGCACACATGTGTATCACATCAAATAACACACACATACATGTATAATACATATTAATGATCAATATATGTATAATGTGATTATATAATAAATGTAATATAATATAATCATATTAACATATATCACTATAATAAGTATATGGTATCCTATAAATATTGTTATTTACATATGCCTTTTCCCAAGATAAGCTAAACATTCTAGAGAGCAAAGATGATTTTAGTTTTGCCTTTGTGGTTTTAGCTTGGTGCTTCGTGTGCTGGTATAGTGAAGGTGCTAAATAAATGTTAATTGGTTGAGCAATTCAACAAGATTTTATTAAGCACTTACTATGAGCCAGATGTTGTACAAGACTCTGAAAATGTAAAGACAGAAAAGGAAACAGTCCTTGTCCTCAAGGAACTTACACTGAACTAAAGGAAAAAAGGGGGCCATCACGGGCAAAGTTATATTAATACAAAAATGTAGACCTCAAATAGTCTGGATATATGTCTGGGGGAAGGGCACTGACAAATGAGGGCATAAGAAAGGGCAACTGAGAGGAGTTTGAAGGGAACAAGGGATGGAGGTGAGAAGGAAGGAGATTCTAGGTATAGGGGCCAGCCTATACTAAGGCACTGAGAAAAGTGGATGATTGTTCTGTACTGGAAACAATTGGGAGGTCAATTAAATTGGAACACATGGAATCATATGGGAATAGCCTGGAAAGGTAGATAGAAACTAGCCTGTGAAGGCCATTGGTTGGTTGTTGTCCTTGGTACTTGAAGAGGACCAAACTGACAACACTGATGATGTCTTTTGACCTAGCATAAATTAGATTTAAGAGACACCAAGTTGCATCAGTCTCACTCTCTCTTCTAGTGTCATCAAAGTCAAATGGCAAGACAAAATCAATGATCTCACATTAAGAAATTGACCTTGACTTCTTTAATACCTAACTGAGCTCTAAGATGTTCCACAGTGCCTGCTTCCAGTGTCTTCATGACCACTGGGAAAAATTGTCCTCATCTACCCATTCCACAAGGGATAAGTGATGTTAGGGGAAAACTAGTACTTCTGGTGTGAGGGTTTGCCAAGCCCTTTTCAGGGCAGCTCATCCTTCTTTATTCAACCTACCACCCCAGCTTTCATCTATGGCTCCAAGAAATTGTAGCATGCCAGTGGTCACACTCTGGTAAATGGTCTTGGCAAGTGAGCTAAACTGGTTGAGGGTAACCCAAAATCATTAAATGCCCCTGAAAGAAGAGTTCTCTATCAAGTCAGAGTTCCCTATTATGACAAAATCACATTTCCTTTACACAAATATCATCTTACCTTGTAAATAGTAAGTGCTCAATACATATCAATTTTTGTTGATTATTCATTCACCTCCAAGTTTTTCCCCAAGATTAATTACGTCCTATTTATGTCAGATTTTTAATTGAAGAATTGACCTGGATTACAAATATTCACAATTATTAAAGTTGTAATGATTTCCCTTGTGATTTCCATTGGATTTTAAGTAAAATTTAGTTTAGTCATTTTGGGTCAGAAAAGATTCTTATTTCCTGCAGCTTATGATTCCAGGGAAATGATTCTATATCAACCTGGGTAGAGTATTTCAGCTTGATTTTGTTATATAGCAATTTAAAAGTCCTCTGCACAAAAGGAAATCAGGGGAACATTTCATCTTTCGAGGAGGCAGCAGGATGACATTTTTACAGTTGGAAGGCTGGGGATGTTTATTTGAATAATGAGTGGAAAGCTGGTTGTGTAGATATTTCAGGAATTATTTAGACATAATGTAAAAACCGAGAGTTGATATTACATTAAAAATGCAAAATCTCAAAGCAAGGTATACTAGAGACTCGTTACAACATTATTTTTAAGAGCAATGCCACAGAACCACATTCAATGGAGGGATAAAGCATTTATTAATTGCTTGGTATGAGTCAGGAACTATGCTCAGCATTGGGGATTTAAATACCAAAAAAACTTCAAAAAAAACAATTCAGCATCATCTCAAATGGAGGATGGGATGGAGTGGGGCTGAGGCAGGACAGTAACAAAGCAGGGTGAGGTTGCTGATGAGGAGAAAGTGATAAAGAGTCCCCAGGGTCAAAGTGAGCTGAGCTGAGAATGAAGTGGGAATGACTGGGGCTCTTTATAAATGGAAATACCAAGGAAAGACTCTCTAGTCAAGAGAATAGGCCCCAAGTGAAAGATGGAAAAAAGGTTGTAAGAAATTCTTTGGATCCTTCTTAGGGAAATAAATGGTGTAGTGGATACAGAGTAGGAAAGGTATGAGTTTGAATCTGCCACAGATATTAGCTGTATAACTCTGGAAAATCATTTTGCCCCTCTTGGCCTCAGTTTTTCATCTGAAAGATGGGGATAATAATAGTACCAACTTCAGAGCCTTGCTGTGTGGATCAAAGGAAATCACACAGAAATTGCTTTGTAAATCTTAAAGCACTGTGTAAATTTGAGCTCTTATTATTTTTAATAATCTTTGTTGTTATTATTGAGACCTCAAGCCAGATCCTGGCTTGGACCAAATTCTGTGACAGAGAAGATGGTTCCTATGTACAGATAAAGAAAAAAAAGGTGAGAGGAAGCAATCAAACCTAGAAATTTCAAAAGCAGTGTAGACTCCCCCCCCCCCATCCTTATAAAAATGCTAAACCACTCTTCTGGCATTCCATTAAAAAAATGTGTATGTTCATGTGTAAGGAATGTCTTTTGATATGTGGATAAATATATTAATGATATAACAATGATTGTAGACCATACTTGGGTTCACCTATAGAATCCAGTTCTCAGAGCTGGAAAGGACCTCAGAACTCATCTATTTCAACGTGACCTTGAACTGGAGCTCTCCTCCAAATCATTCCAGCTTTTGCATGATTATGAGTGAAGGTAATGATTTAAATATATCTATTAAGCATTCACATGCTTTAGCTATCTTACTTAGTCAACGAAGGAGGGAAAAAAGAAAAACAAAGCAAAACAAAAAACTTTCTCTAGAGTGGAATTTACCTTTGGAAATGCGTGTCCTCATCACTCACTGCAAGAGAGGAGAGTTAATTGTCCCATTGGCTAGGAAATAATGGTTGTACCATTAAGCAGCAAATTGTGCGGTTTGGACATAGCTCATTTTAGGGGCTAACAGCTGCATCCTTTGAAGGAAAAAGGCTTTTAAAAAGATGACAAAATACCAAGAATTTCTACCAACATTTTCTCAGGGTTTATTCCTGGTCTTACTGTGAGGATCAGTTCCCACTTCTGGTTGGGAGAATGAAAAGGAATCTCACCATCAGAGGGGCAGTCAAATGAGTTTTTTAAACTCAATATTCATATTCACTTTAAAATATTCTCATAGGACATAAATTTCTTGTTCTTTTTTTAATGACCAATATGATATAGATGCACGTAATTCTGTTATTCATATTTCTGCATGTGCATATATACATAATTATATTGATCATTATCTATGTATATGTGTGTGTTTGTGGTTATTATAACCCTCTTGAGTGAGGAAACCCTTTTACTAGGAGAATTTTGTCTTCATGTCCCAAACTCCAGACTCTCCATAATCTTTCACTTCCTCTCTCTTCCCTTCTCCAGTTCCCCCTTGGGTATTTTCCCCAATTAGACCATAAGTCCCTAAAGGACCAATATTATATTTCTTTTTTTTTTTTTGGTTTGCATTTATATTCTCTGTTTTAACACTTGTATATAGTGAGTTCTTTAATAAAAATTTGTTAACTGGCTGAATTGGTCTGCTATTATCTAGTTTGAGAGAGCATCTGATTTTACCACTGAAACCTGAGAGTACCATAGACTCCAATATCATTGACTCCTACTGCCTGGAAGCAAGCAACACGATCTCCTTCCCTGTGTGTGCTTAAGTGCCGAACCCTGTTGAAGGGTAGAAGAAGCTAGTTTCAATGACTCCACCTGCTTTCCTCCTTTTCCACTCCAAAATAGGTTTATCGTTTTACAGATTTTAATTATTGATAGTGCTTTTTAAGTCAGGGAAGCTGATCGAATTTGCAGTGGTAATGGAGTTGGGCCACACCATAGTAACATGAGCTTCCATGACATACCTCAGTCCTCCAACATCAGCTGATCAAAACAAAACTGGTTTTTAGATGTAGAGTTTTCAAACAGGAGGGGAAAAGCATAACTGGGGATTCCCATTCTATGTTGAACATACTGTAGATGATCAATAAATATCTTACTCTTTAAGAAATAAAATGAAAGTTGTTTAAGATGATGATGCAAGAAGACAAAGGGACTAGAGATTTTAGTATGAGCCACATAGTCTTGTGTAAAGGAAATGAGAACTGACCTGCCTTTTGGTGGTGGCCATGGAGTAGAGAGAGATTTCGAAAAAGCCTTTTTCTACAGAATGAAAACAATCCACTTGGCTAATACAATGGGGTTGACGATTTTGGTCAAAGGAATGCTGGATGTTTAGCTTGGAAAAGAGACTTTCAGCAAGTGGCAGGAAATGATGGCTTTTTTCAAGTTTTTCAAGGAATGTTATATGGAAGAAGGTATACTGGATGTGAGTGGCAAAGAACCCAAGTAAGGACCTATCAAAGTGATATTCCTAAAATGCAGCTCTGACCATGACACTCCTCCCTCCATTCAATAAATTCCATGGCTCCCTATTATTTCCAAGATAAAATATAATACTCTATTCGGCTTTTAAAGTTCTTCATGACTGGATCCCTTTCTATATTCCAAGGTTTTATACCTCCCTCTTCTACAAATCCCACCACATCCATTATATACATTGCTTGCGACAGTGGCGTCTTTGCCATTTTTTGCACAAGACAATCCATGTCTCAATTCCAAGCATTTTTGCGGTGTCTCCAGTGCCTGTAATTCACTGCCTCCTGATCTGTATCTCTTGGCTTCCCACAAGACTCAGATAACAACCAAGTTTTTGAAAGAATACTTTCTTGGTCTTCCTAATGCTATTGCCTTCTCTGAAATTATCTCCAGTTTTTTCTTGTGCCTATATTGGTCCCTGAGACTGAGAATTCCATTTAGGCAGGAATTGTTTTTTTTCTCTTTCTTTGTATTCTCAGTCCAGTGCCTGGCCCATCTAGATGCTTAATAAGTACTTGTGGACTTGATGTGACATGTAAGGAAGACAGAGGAACTCAACAATGGACTGCTTCTGGAAGTAATGGGTTTTTTTTCCCCTGGAGGTCTTCAGGTCTCTCCTGTATCTTATGAAGTGGATTTTTGTTCAAGTCCAATTTGGTTCCTGAGGTATTTTCTAACTGAGATTTTGGGTGAATAAGAATAAAATGCTTAAGATGAATAAAATCAGCTCTCAATTATTAAATGTCTACTATGTGCTGGCACTATTGTAAACCTGAAATGACAAAGGACTTCAAGGAATTTACAATTCTCTAAGAGGAGACAATGGATAAATAGACAATAAGTATAAGTAAGAGAGATAAATAGATGGATGGAGACTCCACTTGTGACTTCATTGGTTCAGGAAATTTGCTCTTTCAAAGTCTTCTATAGAGCCTACAGTTTTAGAGAATTGCCTAAAGCACCAGAAAGTTCAAAGGTTTGCCAAGGGGTGTTGCCAAGAGTCACCCAGCAGTAGTTGTCAGAAGGCAGGACTTGAAGCACATCATCTTGGCTTTGAGATCAACTCTGCACCCACTATGCCAAACTGCCTCTTATAAAAATAGATACCCAATTAATACAAGATCATTTTAAAGGGGGAAGTAAGTTCTTAGATATGGAGGAAAGGAGGGCTCAACCAAGATTATAGGAGGAGATGACTCTTGAGTGGAGCTTTGAAGAGATCTAGGGATTTTAAGAGGCAATAGTGAGCATGGAGAGCATTCTGGGTTCGGAGATGCCAATGTAAAGGTACAGATATGGGGATTGTGTGAAGGAAATTGTTGAGGGGATTTTGATTATGAGAATGGAATGGAAGCTCTGGTGCCCCCCTTAGTCAGCCAGAAAAGGCAACAATTGAGATAAGGGATAGCAAGGCAGGGCAGGACAGATGTTCCCTGGACTGCCTCCCCCCCATCCTGGGGCAACCAAGGCAAAAGAGTAAGGACAATTAGCTCAGTTGGCTCATGAGGCAGAGAGAAAGTTTGATAAACTAAGGCAAGACTGCATTTTCAGTCACAGGACTTCCATTTTGTGGCAGACTGAGGAACCCACATAATCTCTTTCTCTCTCTCTCTTTCTCTCTCTCTCTCACACACACTCACGCACACACACATACACACACATACACAAACATGTGCATGCACACATGCACACACACATGCACACACACATATCTTACTTCCCTTTTCCTGTTTATCAATAAAATCATAACAAAATCATTAGATCATAAATCTTTAAATCAGACCCAAGATGAGTAGGCATCTTTAAAAATGGAAAGAAAGATGAAAAGATATTTAAAAGAATTCAATTCAATAAAAAAAAACCCCTAATACATGCTAAGTACTTTACTAGGCAAGGCAGCTATATGGCCCTATTGTGAATAGAGCTCCCAGAATGGAGTCAGGAAGACTTTTCTTCCTGAATTCAAATACAGCCTTGGACACATTAGATTTGGCACCCTGGGCAAGTCATTTAACTCTGTTGGCCCCTATCTCCTCACTGTAATATGATCTGGAGAAGGAAATGACAAACTACCTTTTGTCAAGAAAGTCCCAAATGAGATCCCAGAGAGTTGGACATGACTAAAAAGACAATTGAACCCTACTAGCCAATGAGGCAACAAAGACAAAAACCAAATAACTCCTTCCTCTCAGGGAGCTTATACATATTGAAGAATTAAAATGAAGAGATCAGTTTGAGGCCTGGGTCCACATATTCCATCATCACCTGTGTCCTAATTATAGCATATCTTTCATAATATTTGTGTCATTAAGCTTGGAATTCGGGGAAAGGCACTTAAAGGAATGAGTTATCCATTCCTAACACAAAGATAAACAAATGTATTACTGGGTGGCTCCTAAGGGCGATGAGGGAAAAAAAAAGGCCAGAATAAAAAAAAAAAAAACTAAATAAAGGCAGGGCCATTCCTGGAGAAAGTCCTGGGCATTTTCTTTCTGGAATTTTAAAAATTAGGATCTAGGAATTACTGATGATGGGTAGGCTCTGTAAGTGAGGTGAGAGATAGCTTTCAATATGTCAAGAGTTCAAGGTCTATTAGTGCCGGGTAGGTAATGTGATTGAAACTTTATATACTGTATATTCTTCATGCACTAAAATCACCCCTCAGCAAATAAGTTGGCACTCAGAGAGGCCAGTGAACCTTTTTAGGCCATTAGGATCTATGCTCTCAATCAGAACTATGTTCTGTCCTGACAGGTATACTGTCCCTGGAAAAGGTATCAAATAACAGAGATAATTTATAGGACTTTGAACTCAGAAGACCAAGGGCAGACCACCATGTGCTGAAAGAGTGGGGGAAGACAGACATACTCTTAACCACCTTCTTCTCCTTCCCAATGAGGGGTATCCTTAGGTCATGGGATCAGGGCATTGAGAGATCCCAAAGATGGAAAAATTCTTGAGAAGGTTAATGTGTATATTTATCTAGAACTTTCTTGGGTCAATTGAGCTTTGCCTTGGGTGCCAGATTTGGAGGGAGCACTAATAAAGGTTAAGGATATTTGACTACGGAAGTAAACCACCACTGAGTGGGTCTGTAGATATCCCTCAAGTTGTAAATGGAGAAATTCTGTTTAATTAATCTAGTCATGGATGTAATAATTTTCTTTCTCTATCCTTAATCATGTATCTCTGGGCCCTAGACTGACTCATACTTTAGACAAGCATTGACTCATTGTCTGGAAAGCACTGTATTGGAACCAGGAGTTCTGTCCAGGTCTAAGACTCCTGTTGGAAATTTTGACTTGAGTCTTTGAAGATTTTCCCAAATTCTATAGCAGGAGTCTTAAAATCATCTAGAAGGCAGGTCTTCCATAACTAATGGCTTTTGATGCCTTCCGATTGGGTGCTTTCTGGCAAAAGGCATGGCGGGGGGGAGTGGATGGATGGGAGCATTGTAATATATTCTTTCAGGATGTGGAAGTTGTAGACTGGCTTGGGGAAGGGTACAAATGATTGGGATCACAAGGAATATATTGTGATGTTTGAGTCTTCTCAAAGAGGCTTATGAGGAAGGAAAGATCAGGACAATAAAAAGGATTTTCTGATGAGTGGCAGCAGTGATAAGAAAATTGGGAAAGTAGAGCCTAGGAATCAGAACTCGGTGAAACCATGGACCTCAAGAAATAGGACTCCAAAAATAGTAAACTACTAAGGTGAATACTAAGCAGCTGGGTGGCTCAGTGGATTGAGAGCCAGGCCTAGAGACTGGAGGTCCTAGGTTCAAGTCCAGCCTCGGACACTTCCAGCTGTGTGACCTTGGGCAAGTCACTTGACCCCTATTGCCCACCCTTACCACTCCTGGGCTAAGGACGGTCCCTAGCTGGGATGAAAAAGGAGGAGGGTTGGGCGTGGGGCTAGCAACCCCACCCTGTAAAAACTACATCTGCTAAAGAAACTGCAACCTAAAGTAGGGGCAGCTGGGCTAGCTCAGTGGATTGAGAGCCAGGCCTAGAGATGAAAGGTCCTAGGTTCAAATCCGGGCTCAGACACTTCCCAGCTGGGTGACCCTGAGCGACCCATTGCCTACTGGTTGTGGCCCTATGCTCCTAGAATGGAGTCCCAGGATAAAAAAAAAAAAAAAAAAAAAAAAAAAAAAAAAAGAAAGCTGAATTTGTATGCTTGGAGTTCTTTGGTCTCTGGGTCATTTTTCCACATGTGCTCTAATTCTTATCTCTTTTTCTATTGTATTCTTCTACTTCTAATCTTCTGTACTAGTGCTGACTTTGGGTTTCACACAATTTCTTCTATTTTTTTAAAGGGTTGCCTCCTGCTTCTAAGAATAAGTTACTAGATGATGTTGATGTGAAAATGTAGAAAACTTGAATGCATGGGAAAATGGGGCTAATTATGTAGCCAGGTGTTTTTTTAATGGCTTGCATTATAATTATAATGAACATTTAGATAGAATATTCCAGCTCACAGATCCAGTCATGTATACTTGGTAGTGTAAATACTGTCTCACTTTATAGAAGAGGACACTGACATGCAGAGAGTTTAATTGAGTACAGGTGCCTATAGTCCCATTTTCAGCCACTGTTGGCAAATTCACTGGTCTATGAATGAGAAGCACAGAATTTAAGATTGGAAGGATCCTCAGTGGCCCTCTCATTCAATCCATACCTGAGAAAGGATGACTGATAGATAATTGGATACCTAGCCCTTTCTTTGGTATCCATAATAAGGAGGAATCTATGACTTTGTGTTGTGGCCCATTTCACTTTGGATAGCCCTAATTATTAGAAGATTTTCTTGTCATTAAGCCTCAGTTGGCCTTTTTTGTACTTTCTTCCCCATATTCCTAGTTTTGCTATTGGGGGCATAACAGAAAAAAAGTTGAAGTACATTTCCACATGTTGTTCAGATTTTTCTGACTCAGTTTTCTTGGCAAAGACACTGAAATGATTTTCCATTTCCTTCTCCAGCTCAATTTACATATAAAGGAAATTGAGGCAAACAAACTTAAGTTAGGACACATAGCTAGTAAGTGTCAGAGACCAGATTGGAAATCAGAAAGATGGTTATTAACCAAAATTGATTCTTTTGCTTTTCTCCTTTTAAATACCATTTTCTTCTTTAATATTGTTAATCTTCTGGTTGCCAGTGAGGAATCAGTCTCAGTATGCTGAGAGATAGCATAGTGACTATTGGTCAGTTTTCCTTGATGGGGACATTAGGAACTAGCAGAAATGAAAAAGTGAAAAAAACCTGCTTTAAGTATATACTTGGATGTTATGAAAGTCTCTGATCCATATAATTTTAGAGTATTTGACATTGCATTCACTTTGTGACATTTCAGATAAAGAATTCATTATATTATTATTGGCACAAAAGACTAATTTTATCTGTCCTAAACCTATTCTTGTTAACTTTCAAAGGGGACCTTCTCATTCCAATATCTCAGGATTCGATGAGCAAGTACAAGTTTGTCATATCCATGCCACTTTGTAGCTTTGCAATCCAATCTTCCTCTATTCCCTCCCCCTACTTTCAACCTTTGTCTATCTCTAGATAAGATCAAATAGAAAATTCTCTGGCTTTTATTTTATTTTTATTATTTTTTATACCTCTGACTTTTAAAGCCCTTTACAACCTGAATCCTTTCTACCTTTCTAATGTTTTTATGCCTTATTCTCTGTTCTCCACATTCTACCATATACCTGTGATTTAGTGATACTGGTCTCCTTGCTATTTTCCTTGAATGTGACACTCCATCTCCAGGATTTGGGCATTCTCAATGCCTATCTTCCATCTGTCTTCCTTATCTCCATCTTTAGGATTTTCTTGTTTTATCAAAGTCTCAGCTAAATTCTTTTATTAAAAAGCAAAACAAAACACTCCCAGGTAACTCAGGAAGTCATCATTTAAAGAAAAGATATATGTATATATATATGAAACCATGTCTTGCTAATTTCTATTTATCATTTCTTTCTCTGGAAGTAGACATACAGAAGTCATTCTTCAAACAATATTTCTGTTGCTATATAAAATGTTATATAGGTTCTACCCATTTCACTCTTCATAATTTCTGATAGGTCTTTTCATTTTTTAAATTATCTTGCTCATAAATTCCTACCTTCTGCAAAAAGTCTTTTTCTGATCCTCCTTTAATGCTAGTTTTCCCTCTGTTCATCATCACCAGTTTATCCTTGCATATATCTTGTTTGTACATAGCTGTTTGCATGTTGTCTCTCCCAATTAGATTGTGAGCTCCTTAACAATAGGGATTTTCATTTCCCTTTCTCTACATTAGTGGCTCTTGGTACACAGTGGATGCTTGCTTAATAAATAATCATTCACTTGACTTCCATGACAAATCCTTTCAAGCCCTTGATTGCAGTTTGATGTATTTGCTCCTTTCTGGTCCTTTTCTAGTTATGCTAAATCTTTCTCAAAGCACTGGTGCCCAAAATGCCAATAGTATCTCAGATAGAAAGGTAGTGTCATTTTATATAAGGGAAAGCAGACAAGTTTATTGTTTTGTTTTCAGTACTATGGTTGATGAAATCCAATACTTTGAATCCCATTCTTTGGCCTTATTAGCATGTTATATATACTATGGTTATTTAGTCATTTTTTGTTATGTTTGACACTTTTTTTAACCCCTTACCTTACTTCTTAAAATCAATGCTGTGTATTGTTTCTAAGGCAGAAGAGTGGTAAGGGCTAGGCAATGGGTGTTAAGTGACTTGTCTAGGGTCACACAGGTAGGAAGTATCTGAGGCTATATCTCATCTCTGGGCCTTGGCTTTTGATCCACTGAGTAACCCAGCTGCCCTCTCTATTTGACTCTTTATGATCTTTGATGGTATTTTTTGTTACTAACATGTTTTGCCATTTCCTTGTGTAACTCATTTTACATGTAAGGAAAATGAGGCAAATGAGATAAAGTAACTGTTCCAGGGTTATGCAGGTTGGAAGTGTATGAAGCCATATTTGTACTTAGGAAATGGAGCCTACTTAACTCCAGGGCTGACACTCTGTCCATTGTGCCACCTTGCTGCTTGCCACCTAGCTGTCATACCATTGACCTAATCTATGAGGATTTCTCAATCCTATCACTAAATTAGCTCAAAGACCTTAATTTCAAATAATCAAATTCCAATACTTTATACACAGTGAGCATTTAATAAATTATTTTTAATTGATTCTTTTATTTGTTCATTCATCCTTTCATGTATACCTGTATTGGCAAAGACATGGCACGAGTGCTCAAGTGTGCCAGAGGGGGCTGCTCCTGTTCCCCCTCTCCACCATGCCTAAGGACATTTTTTGTATGCCCTGCCCCTCTGTCCAGCAATTCAATGTGAGCACTTCCTCCCTCTGTTCTCAAGGTAATGGGAGAGGCTCACAGGTGGCTTGAAGGTGCATTTTGGGCATGTGATCTCTAAAAGGTTTATCAATGCTGACAAGCTACATTATTTATTCCTAAATGTATTTCCATATACTCACATTATTCTTCTTCCACTCATCCTTTTGGAGTATACTTTTCACTACATCATTATGTCATCATCATCATCATCATCATCATCATCATCATCACCACTATCCCCATGAAGCCCGGGGAATTTGCTATTTTTCTTTCTTAAATGCAAAGACCACAAAAGAACAATTTAGGAAAGTATATTAATGCTATACAAATTCACCATAGGCATCTTCTGAAGAGAGGCCTTACTGGAATTCTTTTTACCTCTACTCATTCTTTGCATTATGACATTTTTAGCCAATAAAATTTGGCCACAAGGCACGCTCATCTATCATGATTTGGGGAAAGGAAAACATTTTCCTGTTCCCACTCAGGGCTTAAAATTGAGTTCTAAGTTTCTTATTGATGGCAACTAAATGGTGTTTGTAACATTTTTATCATATGATAGAGTCTATCCATTCACTATTCTTTTCTAACTGAGTTATCCTACATGCAATACATGTTTTTAATATCGTCTGGTTTCTGTGCTGTTCCCATAAGTTTCCTATTAAAATACATTAAACTACCAAAAAAAATGACGAATAGTTGATGATACAGCTGATGAATAGTTCCTTTGTCTCTGGGTTTGGAGGAAAAGTCATCAAAGTCTTACTGAGAAAGGTTTAAACCACTGTGCCTTAATCCCATTTATAGCACTGAAGCTGGAGTCTGGAAGACTGGGTTCAAATCCAGCCTTCAATACTTACTAATTATGTGACCCTGGGCAAGTCATTTTAACATCTATCTCTTCAAAATTTCATTTAAATGCACCATTCATTAAATGTTCATAGCTCCACAGAATTTTAGCATTGAAGGGATCTTGGTGAACATCTAATTTGTCCCACAGGTAAAAAAAAAAAATAATCTCCTCTACCACAGACCCAAATGATCCTCCATTCTTTGCTAGGATATCCAATGAGAGTAAAAAGATCATCTCCCAGGATAGCTCACTCCACTTAAGGATTGCTCTACATGCTTTTCCTTACATCAAGCCCAAATGTGTTTCTTTGGCATTTCTTCCCATTGTTTCTGATTCTGTCCTCAGAGGTTAAACATAGTAAGTCTACCCTTTCTTCCATGTGATAGAACCTTAAGTACTTGAAGACAGCTATTATAATCCTTGGGAGTCTTTTCTTTTCTAGGCTAAACATCCTTAGGTCTTTCAACTAATCTTCATAGCCTATGAAAACAAGACCCTTCCACCATTCTGGTTATCTTCTTCTAAATATCCCTCAATGAATCAATATCCTCCTTAAATGTGTTGTCCCAAACTGAACATAATGTTCTATATGTGGTCTGACTAGTGTGTGAGACAGATAGAAACTTCCCATCCCCTTTTGAAAGGAGCTCACTGTCATTAAAGGCCTGAATTAAAAAAAAATTTTGAAGCTTAGCTCTGAGTTGATATAAGAGGACAAGTGAACAAAGTCTAGGAGATAGGTCCAGATCCAGGAGTACAGCCATTAAAAATAAAAGTCCTAATTACCTTGACAAAGAAAGCCAAGAGTAATTTTTACATACATGTCTTTGAAGGACAATTGGAGCTGAAAGTGGGTCTTGTGAAAGATATTCTCTTATGCCTCCCAAAACTGCAGTGTAGTAGACTGAATATGACTTAGTTTGCTAATACACTGTAACTTACCATGCTGTGGTCTATGATGCTCAACGAAGGGTTGCTGGGTAATACGTTCCCCAGCCCTGTAGGCTTAGACAGAAGCAGAGCAGGGAAAAAAATCTCTTAAGGTCACTATCAGGTCCCTCACCCAGGACCAAAGCTTTAAAATACACAGGGAATAATAATAAAATTTATGAGAGAGAGAAAAGGAGAGAGGGAGGGAAGGAAGGAGAAAGGGAGGGAAGGAGGCAGGGAAGAAGGGGTCGAGAGAGAGAGAGAGAGAGATACTAAGAGAGAGAGAGAGAGAGAGAGAGAGAGAGAGAGAGAGAGAGAGAGAGAGATACAAAGAGAGAGAGCTACTGAGAGAGACTGAGAGTGAGGGGGAGAGAGAGATAGACAGACAGACAGACAGAGTCCAACTCTGCTTTTACTCTCATGGAAGATAATTACAACTGAAGAAGAAAATTAAATGTCAAGGTGCCAGGGTATATTGTAATTAAACAAACAAATTGGATCTTGTGAATAATAAGGATGCTATATAAGCCACTCATAGAAAGCTCATTAAAAACTAAGGCAGAAATCTTGCCATGATTCTGGAACTCTCACATATCTCAATGCCTCATAAGGTGGAAGCCTGCTGTGGAGTAAGGTACAGTCAGATGAAGAGAGAAATTTTCTGTTCCTGGAAAGCAACCTGGCTCTGCTGGAGTTATATGGGATTGAGGACAGACATTAGGCTTTTCCTATTAGTTATGTAGGCATATGATGGGGCATATGGGCATATGGGTATAAGTCATACTCACACAAAAAATGACATTTCTTGCCCTCAAGTAGATTATATTTCATTGGGGAAAACAATGTATGCACAAATTAGTAAATACAAAATACATCTTATTGAATATAAAACTGAACTTTTGGTCTACTCTATATACACAAAGTAAATTAGAAAAAACTTTCTTTGAGAAGGGCACTAACAAATCTTGGTTGGGGAAAGGCTTCTTGTAGGAAGTGGTATTTGAAATGAGCCTTGAAGGAAGCCCAGATTTTATGAGACAGAAATAAGTAGGGAGGGCATACCAGGCAAAGAGAAGAGCCTGAACAAAGGCAGGAATGTTTGTGTGTGTGTGTGTGTGTGTGTGTGTGTGTGTGTGTGTGTGTGTGTGTGAGAAAAGGGTAAGGGAGCATTTTGGCTAGAATGTGGAGCATCTAAAGGAGAAGAATTATCTTGAATGACAGCTACTCTAACTCCTTATGAAACAGGCTTCAAAGGGAAACTATCATACACTTAATCATTCCCTGATGGCAATGAGTGATGCATTGTATCAACCTAGACCTCACTGTCTAGACAATATTGATGAAAATCAGAGATTTGTAGAAGTGGAAGAGCTTTTCCTAACTCTTCATGGTGAAGAGAAGACTGCTTAGGGTCTTGTGAAGATATGAAGGGAATACTTCATAGGATTATTGCTAAATGAGACCCATGAATTCAACCCTTCATTTTACAGATGAGGCAATGGAGGCCCAGAGAAATCAAAAGACTTGCCTAAGGGAATATGATCAGTAGTCTGAACTGGGATCAGAAGGACTCCAAGTCCAATACTTAATTCATTTCTAGCCTGCCTTACTTATCCATGCTTGTTCTTGCCCTCAAGAAGCTTATGATCTAATGACCTTGGGAGTAAACATTTACATTAGGAATAAAGATCTTTATCGATATCCAAATTTTTAATCAACCACAACCTTAAATTCATCAAAATGCATATTACTACTGTGATAATTAGATTAAGTCTACACTGCCCATCTTTAGATTTAATCACCAAAGGTGAGAGCACCTTCCAATTCTGGGAGGTCCTAACCCACGTGTGCTAGATTGAGTAACGAATCAGAATCAAAGGACCTCCCCCAATGCTTTCTATGAGAAAGCGTCTATTGTGATTGGACATGCATGCTAGGGTAAGGCACTGGAAGTGACTCATACGTGACCCCTATAAAAGAGGGAGTTGAGTGAGTGAGGCAGCTTCTGCTTTGGTGAAGGGGATCTGAGGGAGCTTTGCTGGTTCATGACTGAGACTGTTCCAAGTGGTGAGTTTAAAGACTGAATCTTCCTGAACTTCTATTAAGAAACTTCCTTTTATAGACTCTGAGTGGAGTTTGCTCCATTCACCTCTGGGCCTCAGGCCCTTTAACCCTTGGCTGAGGGTTAAGATCTACCTGGACTAATCAGTGGGATAGATTCTTATCTCCGTACTTCCTCTCTCTTGTCTTATGTAAATAAATTTCCATAAAAGTCAATTTTGACTTGAGATTATTCTTAATTGAGGATTGATAATAGTTCAATCCTCTGGCGACCATCTTTAATATATTGAACCCATAAAACCTCTTTTTCACCCTCACATTACATTATAATTTTGGTCTCTACAATGTGGGCATGTGATTCTGGATCTGAAGTCTGCATGACCCCATTTTTAGAGCAACATATATCCAGGAAATTGGCACTGAAGTAAAAGGCCTTGGTCCTCATCCTAGCTCTATTACTCAGTATTTATGTGACCCTGGACAAGTCACATTTCCCCCTTGTACCCCAGGGAAGAAGAAGCAAACAAGTATTTACTAAGTGCCACTATGTACAAGGTACTGTGCAAAGTGCTATGTAAATATTATATCATTTAATCCCAACCACAACCCTGATAGGTAAATGCTATTATGAAATCCATTTTCCAAGATGAGGAAACTAAACTGGGAGAGGTTAAGTAACTTATCTATGCTCACAGAGTTAGTAAGTGTCAGAGGTGGAATTTAAACCCAGGTCTTGCTTGATTCTATTTCTAGTGTTCAATCAATCAATACAATAACTATAATTAATTGAACACTTACTCTGTGTGCTTGGCATTGAGGCTATAAAGACAAAAATGATACAGTTTCTACTCTCAAAGAGCTTATATTCAATTAATCAACATGTACTAAGCACCTACTATGTGTGCTCAGCATTGGGGATACAGAGACAAAAATGATGAAATGTCTGCTCTCAAAGATCTTTGATATGTAAGTCATCAAAATTTACTAAGTACCTTCTCTCTCTCTCTCTCTCTCTCTCTCTCTCTCTCTCTCTCTCTCTCTCTTTTTCTCTCTCTCTCTCTGTCTCTGTCTCTGTCTCTCTTTCTGTCTCTCACTGTCTCTCTCTATCTCTGTCTCTGTCTCTCTTTCTGTCTCTCACTGTCTCTCTCTGTCTCTCTCCCTCTCTCTGTGTGTCTGTCTCTGTCTCTGTCTCTTTGTCTCTCTCTGTCTTTGTCTGTCTGTCTGTCTGTCTCTCCCAGGTATTGTGCTATAGGCTGAGGACAGAAAGACAAAAGTAATCACAATATTGATGAAAATCAGAGAATTGTAGAAGTGGAAGAGCTTTTCCTAACTCTTCATGGTGAAGAGAGGACTGCTTCCATTTTGTATTGGGTGACAACTTATGCACACATTAATAGATAAAAAATAAATATGAGGTAATTCCTCAAAGGGATAGGGATGGTAAAAACTAGCAGCTGACTTTTCAGAAAAGGCCTCATGTAGGAGGAAGCTTTGAACAATGTTCTCTTCTTTGCTACTTCTCTTAAATATGATGTAGAAAGTTCAACTCAGAATTGTATAAAAGCAAGGAATATGTAGTGTCTCTTTACTCTCCCCCCCACACTAGTCACCCAGCTCTGCTAAGCATAAAACCATATAATTAGCATTTCAATTTTCAGCAAGATTTTATTTTTTCCTGAAGTAGCAAAAAGAAGAAAAAACCCCTTAACTATGCCTCATTTGGTTTGCTTCATGCCATTTTATCCTCTGATAAAAATATTTTCACCTTTGATTTTGTAGGACACTAAAACAAAGACTTGGCCTCAAAATAAATGATTTTATTAAAGATGATGTTTCACATAGCTTTACCAAGAACTACCATTGCCTAGAGATATTTTAGTGTAGATTTTCAGTCTGTCAGTTTCAGTTAAAACCAATAATTAGATGGGTAAAAAGGGATGGCTTGTCTTACCTGAAAGCAATCTCTAACATAGTAGCAAGTTGTTTTTTCACACAAGAATTATGAATATCATATAGTTTAAAGTGTTAGGTAATCCCAGAGATAATCATGGATAGATGGGGAAGGGAGGATGCCAACATCTCATGCTCTGTTAAACCTTTCGAATGGAAAACATTATTTTTGGTGAAAAGTATTTAATGACAGCAGGGATGTTTGAAAATCCTTTTCTTCATTTTTGAACATAAGAGGCTATTAACATTACCCTAATTCTGATATGGAACATCAAAGAAATCCTTCAAATTGCTCTTTTTTGTTTTTATTTTAAAATTTAATAGTTTATTGACTACATTACTATGCCAATTGTATTTTTTTTAATCACTCAATGTCAGATTTGGAAGGCACCTTAGGGGCCATGTAATCCAACTCACATCTGAAAAAAAAATCTTCTAAAACATAACCTAGAGTGGAAGGTATGGCAGTGCAGGGGCTAGAGTGTTGAATTTGGAATCATCAGGGGATCACCATTTGAATTTGAACTTGGTTATTTACTACATGACTAATCTCAGGCAATTTATTCAGCTTTTTTGGCCTCGGTTTCCTCATTTGTAAATAAGGCCATTGGCATACATGATTTCTGAAGTCCTTTCTAGTCCTAAAACAAGATTTTATGGCCTTTCAACATTTGCCTGAAGACCTCCAATGGGGCAGAGGCAATCACATCCCAAAGAAGCTCTTCCTACTTTAGAATAGTTCTAATTGTTTGGAAGTTCTTCCTTATATTAAACCTAAACCTTTCTTTTACAACTTTAACCCATTGCCTCCAGAAGAACAGGTCTAACCTTTATTCCACATCCCAGCTCTTCAAAAACTTGAAGAGATCCATTCTGTTCCCCTCCCTCCAACTTTTCTTCTCTTCACTTTTACTCTTTTCCAAAGTAAATGGAACCTAGTCTTCAGATGACATAAACTGGAGACATCTCACCATTCTGATTATCATAAGAGATCTTCCAAATGCCAGTATTCCCAATTCAAAAGTGTCTAAGCATTTAGTAGGCTATGAATCCAGTATCTAGAATAGATGGCATTTATTTAGTCCCTTTGTGGACACCAGTAAATGTAAGAAATAAAATGGATATATATGAATATATTAGGGTTTTATTGAAAACCATATCGATAATTAAAGCCACATGCCTGATAAGAGCTAGTTCAAATGCCATGCTGTACCTTCCCACCTGGCTTCTTCAGCAGGAAAGAGGAAGTACCAATACTGTCCTGAGTCTTTATACCTTTGTTTACATAATTTACACTTCCTGCCCACCCGCATTACACAAGAGGAATCATGGGAAATGTAGTTTGTAAGAGATCTAAATGTCCACAAGAAATTTAGACCAGGGATGTCAAAATTAGTTCAAGGACCCCCAAATTTCCAATATCACAGCACTGTGGTAAGTGTTTTACAATTATCCTGACAATTCTGTTTAGGTATTATTTTTATCCCCATTTTACAGTTGAGGAAACAGGCAAATAGACATCAAGTAAATTGTTTCTGAGGCCAGGTGAGAATTCAGTCCTTGTTGACTCTGGGTCTATCCCCTGCACCAACAGCTGTCCCAGGAAGAGGCATGTACTAAACACCTACTATATGCCAGTCTAGAACACTAAACTAACTTTGACGTGTTTATAAATATATATTACAACTTTGCTCTTGCTAGTTTATGGTTAAAGTAGAATTTAACTGTATTTCAAACCAAGGATTTTTCCAGTGAAATGAATGGATTTTCCATCTAAGTCAACTAAAGAGGAAGGTAGTCATCTTTTGGTACAGAGGAGACTCTTCAAGGTCAGGAGCTTATAAACTAAAAGAATCCTGGGCCTCTGACCCAGAAATCACAGCATAGAAATGGCCTAGTGGAAGTCTTGCTAATTCAAGAAGAGATATTTATAGGATGTGTTCAGATATTTTTAAGGCTTCAAATATCATCACATCTATGAATGAAGGCCACTTCTGCTCAGTGCCCTGCCCTGACAGGTGGTTGCTGCTGGCTGATTCTAAGTAACTCACCTATCTGGATGGAGGTTAATTACTTCTGTGGCCCTGGTCTGAGAGGGGAAAGGGCAGAAGGCATCCTTTTTCTCTCATTGGAGGTAAAAATAACAACCCCAAATCTCTGCTTTGTAGGAGCAGTGGAGATGGTTTATTTTGTAATTAATAGAGTGCAAAGGTCCCTCTCCTGCAATTTTGGCTCAGGGCAGGAACTTTTACCTGTGCCACCTGAATCTTTCATTTCAGCGTTAGTGTGTGAAAGACCAGAATGTTAATTCTTTCCATTCTAAATTCCATTGTTAAATCTCTGAATTGAAGAACCTCAGCAGAGAAAAAAAGTTCTAAACCTGGAGTCAGGAGACTCGAGTCAAATCCTTTATTTATTCCCTGAGTGAATTTTACAAGTGACTTCATTGCTCTTCAAGGGCTTCAGTTGTCTCCTCTCTAAAGTGAAGTGATTAAATTAGATGATCTTTAATATTGTTACAACTCTAAATATATAATTCTATGATCCTATGATATGACAGATGTTGGTTCAAATCCCACCTGGGATACTTACAAATTCCTGGGTGATAAAGGGTAGCAATCTGCTCTCTCTCTCTCTCTCTCTCTCTCTCTCTCTCTCTCTCTCTCTCTCACACACACACACACACAACACAACACACACACACACACACACACACACACACACACATTTGTTCAATCATTCAGTTGTGTTCAACTTTTCATGACCCTGTGGACCAACTGTTCGCGGGGTTTTCTTGATAAAGATACTGGACTGACTTTCCATTTATTACACACACATGGAGCCAGGGCAGAGTCTTGGTAACACCAATGTTTCAGGCAATGCCCTTAAATCAAACAAATGTATCTTTTTTGTTATTGAATTTGATTCAATGAATGCGGTAGCAATGACAAAAATGATGGCTGCAGAATCTGACAAACTCAGTTGAAAGGACTTCAGAAGACATTAAGTCAACATCATCATTTGAAAAAGACTCCTTTCTACCCCATATGCCAATGGTCTTTTAGCCTTTTCACTTCACTTCCTCCCAAGATAGGCCAATCTCATTTCAGAGAGCTCTTGTTATTAGGAAATTTTTCTACATCAAACCAGAATGAGCATCTTTGAAATTTCTACTACTGCTCCTAGTTACATTCCCTGGGGCCAAAATAAGTCGAACCCATTTCCATATAATAACCTTTCAGATATTTAGGCAACTACAATGTTCCATCATGATGCTTCTGTTTTCTGAGTAACCCATCCAAATGATCTTGAGTTCCTTTACCATCCTGTTTACTCTCTACTGGACTCTCTCTGGCTTATCAACATTGCTCCTAAAATGGGGTGTCTGGAACTGAGCTCTAGAGAGGTTCGAACCATTGACTCTGTCCTAGAAGACCTTATATCCTATTTGAGGGAGACATAACTAAGAATCTTTGTCCTAGTGTCAGCAACAGGAAAGCTACTCTAACTTAGGATGGGGAGGATCAGATTATATCTCTTGGTGGCAAACACATCAGGAAATCCCAGGAGTCCTCTGCTGGGGAGTCTACCTCCATGGTAGCTTGCTATTTAAATGATTTGCACTAAATGCTAAAATATTTCTACATACTCAGTTTCTAAGAAGATGGATGTATCCCAACTCTGCTTCCAACGGGATAGTGACTTTATATACCTTGGGAAAAATGTACGGGTACCCACTAGACCTATTTATGTGCATGACTCCTGAGGGAACATTTAGAATGGCAGATACCATGGAATGCAGCTGCTTTACTGTTTTTCAGCCATTTTCTGTTGTATCTTATTACTTGTGTCTCCATATGGAGTTTTCTTGGCAAAGTTCCTAGAGTGGTACACCATTTCCTTCTCCAGACCATTTTATACATAAGGAAACTGGGGCAAATAAACAGGGTAAGTGACTTGCCCAAGGTCACACAGCTTGTGAGTGTCTGAAACCAGATTTGAACTCAGGAAAATGAGTCTTCCTGTCTCCAGGTTTGACTCTATTCACTGTGCCACCTGGCTGGCCCATAATTGTTTTCGAGGGAAGGAATTAAAAAGGGCGTGAAGGCAGTCCTTTCTTTTCCAAAATCCTCAAAGAATTATGACAAAATGTTAGCTATAGGAGGAGGATTAAGGATAATCTACCTTACATTTTTTTTTAATCAAAGAAGCTAGGGCCCATGCAAGGGGAGTAGCTTGCTTAAAGTCAGAAAAGAAGGCTCATTTTTCTCATATCAAAACAAGGCTAAACCAAACTAGCCAAGACAATAGAGTCAAAAGAAGAAGGATAATCAAGCTCTAGCCCCTCACAAATCCAACACAAAGATCTAAATAGCAAATTGGACCAAATCTAGATTGGGAAATAAAAAAAAAATCCATTGAATCAATTTTTTATTCCAGTCTGGGACAGCATATGGAGACAGTGTTCAAGATCTATGGACACTGGAGATGGAATCTAGTTCAGAATAGCTATGCAGAAATTTCTAGTTTGTGGACCGAAGGAGAGCTGATTGGTTATGCATCAAGGGAGAAGGGGTCCCAAATACAGCACAGAGGGCCCTGGCCTTGTGCAGGTAGTAGGGACGGGGAGCTACTAACTTGTATGTATTTTATTTATACCTCAATTGTAGGTAACAGATCCAAAGTGGTCTGAGGAAGGAACCTATACCTAGGGGTGGTTGTCCAGAACAATGAGTGGTTATCAGTCTTAAGCTGGGTATGGAGTGAGGACCAAATATAGAGAAATGTGTAGTAGCTCTGTGACTCTGACCCCAGGAGTCGAGTAGGGTTTTAGATCAAGCTCCTCACCCAGTCTGAAAGACAACAGACAAACAGAAACTCTGAAACACAATGCAGGGGTTAAGAGAAATGTAAAGAAGTAAATATGAGCAAACAATCATAAGGGGCTAAATAAAGGTAAAATTCCTATTCTAATATGAAGAAATGTGTTCCCTCAGGACCCTTTTATTATCAAAGATCATGGAGGGAATCTAATGAGATCTAGGGTCTGGAAGTATTTTTTAAAAAAAATATGTTACATATGTTATATATGTTATGCTATAAGAAGAAATGAGATGGAATATACTGTGTGGAGGAGGAAGAGAGAAAAATGGTGGAGGAAATTATTTCAGATAAAGCATGACACAAGTAAAAGACTATACAAACCAAGAAGAAGGAGAAGGGAGAGAAGGCAATATTTGAACATGCTTTCACCCGAACTGGCCAGAGAAGGGAAATGAGTACGTGTGCATATGCACACACACACACACACACACACACACACACACACACACGCAAATCATTTTGCCATTCCTTTTCATTTTATTGGATAATTCAATCCATTTACATTTAAAGTGAATTATGTTTATGTTATCTACCTTTTGTGTCTATAGCATTGATTTAAAAAATCATTATCTTCTGTCTTAGAATTAATACTAAGTATTGGTTCCAAGGCAGAAAATCAGTGAGGGCTAAGCAATTGGGGTTAAGTGACTTGCCTAGGATCACAAAGCTAGGAAGTGTCTGAGGCCAGATTTGAACCAAGGATTTTTCATCTCTAGACCTGATTTTCTAACCACTGAGCCACCCAGCTACCCTGTAGTATTGATTTTAAAAATTCCCCTCCTTCTTTTAAATAAGTCCTTTCTCTTCCCACACCCAAATAGTTTTAGTTAAATTATTTTGATTCAGGTTCTGCTTCTCCAAGCTCTCTTTCCCTTTCCTCACTTATCAATCTTTTACTTAATTGGAAGGGTTTTACTTATGTTATAAAGAAAGAGAGTTCTAGGGAGATGTAGATATGTAGTGAGGTGGATGTATCTCTGTATTTTCCCTAGGTGCTGGTGATTGGGGAACACCAATGTCAATCACCTTTGCTAGTTGTTATAATTTCTCCTCTCAATAACAGTTGCCCAGGGATGGACCCCGAAAGGTTAGGTGGATGGGTAACCCTTTCAGGTCCAACCTGGGGTTGGATCAATTATTAATATTGGGCTCTGATCAGCCTTGGATCACGTTTGTTATCTGACTGCTTTTGCTCCCTCCCCAATGGTCGTGATATAAAGACCACTCAGGAAGGTACTTATTAAACACTCTTTATCTATAATCTAAATCAGCAAAAGGATAATCAGGATAAGGATTGGGGATTGGAGACCCTGTCAATCTAATATCTATAACTAATCACTCGGGATTGGAGGCTATTGATTTAGTAAAGCTGGAGCTTTTGTTCTTCACAACTCCTCTGGCCCAGCTTGGCCACTGCTAAACCAGAGAAAGTGACTGCTGTTGATACAGCTGTGTTGATGATGTTATTCTCTCAGCTTCTTACTATCAGTGTTTGGTGATGTACTAGCTCTCACAGCCTTCAGGAAATATTCAGATCCTATCCACTCTCTGCTTCTTCAGACCTCCCAGCCTCCCTTCACCACCCAGGGACCAAGAGACCTAAAGAGCTAGGAAGACTCAGAGACCTTTTAAAGATCTAAGGACCAAAAGACCAAAGACCAAAGACCAAAGTCCCCTTCCAGGTGGCTGTTATACTCCCAGGCCAACCAACTTTGCCCCTGGCTTACAGCATCTGGGAACATTCCAATCTCTCCAACTGCCTCCCTTGTTAATCAAGGTGACTCCAACATTTCTCAGGATTTGAATATAACACTTACATTATTGAATTAAGTTTCTTTTCTTTATCCAATTCTTTCCCCTTTCTGAGTTTTTTTCCTTCTCAGTTGAATGCCCTCACTTCTTCCAATTCTTTGTTTCTTAGTCTCCCAACTTTCCTTCAATTATGTGTATATTTGGGGATTTGGCCCTTGGTATTAATTTTGCTCTTCTACTTTAATCTTCTGGTTCCTTATTTTATGCTTTTCTCTTCATCTTCTTGTTGAGTAACCACATCAGTTAGCATTTATTAAGTATTTTTCATGTGCCAAGCACTGTGCTAAGTTCTGGTGATAAAAAGAAAGGTAAAAACTGAAAAGGAAGAAACAGCCTGGAAATAATTATGTATAAAGAAGATTTATACACTCTCACTTAGCAGTAGCCTCAATGAACAGATTCTAGCAAGATCCACCTGTAATTGTTAACCCTATAGGTCAATCATTCTCTTTCTTGCTTAAAAAAAGATTTACAGATGGAGATAATTTTTTTCATTAAATGTTTTTTTCCTTGATAGGAGGCTTTACATACCTTTCTTGTGTTTCTATTATTTGGGATACTCTGTTTTTGTTGCATTTTATTCTCCAGGAATGATTCCGATGCTTCTCTTTATTGCAAATCCATCTCTTTTCTTTAATTATTAGGTTCAGATTTATAGGGTATGTTATTTTAGGTTGTATATTGAGCTCTCTGGATTTTAGAACATATTATTCCAATCCCTCTGTGGTTCCTAGTATAGAGTAATTGTCAGTTATTTGAATTTCCTTTCCTTTATATTTGAATATCTTTCTTCCAGCCATTTGAAGAATTTGTTGTTTGCCTTGGTATTTTTCAGTTTAATTATTATATGTCTTGGAATTTAAAACATAGGTTTAATCCCTGCTCCCCCCAAGCCAATCTGTTTATTCATCCAATTAGTGCCTTGTTTTCTGGTTTGAAAATTCTGTACGATTTTCTTGTATGTTCATATTTTTTAGATTTGTCATTGGGCATTTTTTGGGGGATGATCTAGAATCTTTATGTTGTTCCATCATATCCTATCTTCAGGATCAATAGCTTTTGCTTTTATAGAGATCATCTTTTTTTTAAAAAACCCTTATCTTCTGTCTTAGTAGGAATTCTAAGACAGAAAAGCAGCAAGGCCTAGGCAATTGGGGTTAAGTAGCTTTCCCAGGGTCACACAGCTAGAAATTGTCTGAAGACAGATTTGAACTCCAGACCTGATGTTCTATTCACTGTGCTACCTAGCTGCTTTCATTAGTTCTTTAATGTTATTGCCTTTTGATTTTCTTCTGCCAGATGGCTGTTCACTTCAGTATATTTTGTATTCCAAATCTATTATTCTTGTTTTGCCTTTTTAGATAAACTTATCTTTCATGGATTTAAGTTTTTCTAAGTTGATAATGAGTTCTATGAAGCCTATAAATTCTGACATTATTCATTTCTATCATTTTTTTATGATTTTTATTCTCTTTTGAGCCATTCTGTTAAAAAACACCATTATTATTTATGATCCCTAAAGCTTTCTGTGTTTCATTAGACACTGGTTCAATTTCCTTTGTTTTATAATGTTTGTTAAAAGAATTTCGTAACCCCTTAGAGGGTTGAGTACTGCCCTCTCTGTTTTTCACTTCAATTTTCTTCCTCATGAAATCTTTGATGTTTCAGCCTTTTGCCCTTTTCTTTTCTTCCATAACTCACTTTCTGACTTATCTTCCTTTGATAGTGGTTAAAAACCCCTGGCTGTACCACTGAGTTGTCTCAGCCTCCTTTCATGCTGGGGGATTTACTTTTTGCTGGGCTAAGTCCTTGCCCAAAGTAGTTTCAGGGACAATGACTAAGAGCTGGCCCCAGCTGGGTTTCAGATATCTTTTCTTCAAGCCTGGCGCACTCACTCATGCTGGCTTACCACTCAAAATTCTGAAGCAGAAACTGGTGGAACATTTCCTCTGTACATTAGTGTCTTTTGACTTTTCTTTTCAAGTACCATATTGGGAGAAGGGGCTATGTACCTTCCATTCCATCTGTCCTATAAATCCTTCTATCCTGTCCATGTTCATATTGATGCAGCTGCTCCATAGAATTGGTAGTAAGGTGGTACAGTGGATAGAGTGGTAGACTTGGAGTCAGGAAGACATAAATTCAAATATGGACTCAGACAATGTACTAGCTGTGTGATTCTAAGCAAGTGGCTTAATCTGTTTGCCTCAGTTTACTCAACTGTAAAATGGGTTTGATAGTAGTAGCACCTACCTCCCAGCATTATTGTGAGGATCAAATGAAATACATATAAGATGCTTAGCAGAGCACCTGGAAATGTAACTACTCGATAAATGCTTGTTTTCTTCCTTTCATCATTTTCTTATTCCAGTTAAGGAGTGTCACCACAATTCCTTGAAAAAGAGGCCCCTTAAAATTTGTGTGGGTATATCAAGAAGAAGTTTGTTCATTGCTTGATTTATTTCACAGTTGGGAGAAGTGTTCAAGAGTGTAACTATTAAAGTTATAACAGATACACACTCCTTACTTTTAAATCTATAAATGCTTTTTGTCCCTTGAGAAACAGCTCAGTTGGAAGGGGAAAACAAAGCTATTAATTTTTTCTTCGATGAAAGCCTTGGAAAGAATCTGGATTCCACTTGAACTCCACATGTAATCAGAGATTACATATGGGTTAATGAGTACTAGAAGTAAAGCTAATTAAAATTCTGCCTCCCTAACAAAAAACAAAAAGGATTCTGCATAATTCAGCTTTGAAATCTTTTGTTGACATAATTACCAAACGCAAATATTTGTGAGTTGCATATACAATTTTCAATATTCTTCAAAATGAGCCCAGAGTTCTCAGTGCAACAAAAGAGACAGTGAATAACCATGGAAAGCTTCCCACAGACCATTTTCTCACCATATTCATGCAAGAAACAATCAGAATATGAGATACATTCTTATTAATAGACTCATCAAACTAGCAGAGTACCCAGGGGCTAAGAGTTTGTACTGCTTTGCAACTGAATAGGAAATTGGATAAAAAAGAAAGCTGCCACTAGAGTCAAAAGACACAAAGTACCTTTCTGAATAATCACTGACTCTTTCACCCTTGGAAAGAATTTCAAACAAACTAGTGAGAGCCTCCAACATGGGCATTTCATTCAGGATCTGCCTTCTTGTGGGAAAAGGCAGTGGTGCAAAACCATGGGTACCTATTTGAAAATTAAACTCCCTATTAGTTTGAGTATCACTCTGGTTCATTCTTCATCTCTCTTTTTGATTTCTGAATTTTATTTCAAAATGTTGTTGTTTATAAAATTTATTCACTATTTAGTTCCCTCTAGATTTTTAGAATCTTTGAGTTAGTAGTGATCTTATAGGTGAGCCAACCCAAACCACTCCAATATAGCATACATCCTTACATCCTTATCATACATCCTTACATATCACACATCCTTACATACATGACAAGTGGTCCTTCAAATTCTGTTTGAAGCTCTCTAGAATAGACAGTTCACCATAGCTGGCAGCAGATACTTTGAACTTTAAGGATTTTTTTTCTTTCTTTCTTGACATCATGCATAAATTTACCTCTTTGCATCTTCAGCTCATTGCCTCTTTATACCTTCTATGGCTGTTCTATGTTCTATGAAGAAATACAATTCCTTTTACACATAACAGCCCTTTAAAGACTTTGAAAATGGATATCATGTGCCCTCTACAACCTATCTTCCTAAGATTAAACATGCCTACCCTCTTGAATTAATTATAACATGGCATGATCTCAAAGTCCTCCAACATCATGATTGCCTTTCCTTCAGACATCTAGTTTTCTATTCTAATGGAGGAAAGGGTTTGAGCTAAATGATCTCTAATTTGTTTTTTTCCCAATCCTAGAATTCCATTATTCTATCATATTTGGGGACTTTCAAAGCATATTCTGAAGCCACACTATGACTTATGAGGAATTGGGAAGTTGTCCATTTTCTGTATTCTGTCTCCTATTCTAGCCTTCACTGCAATCTGTCCTGTGCTAAGAACAGACTGAAACACAGCAATAATGTAATCATTATTTTTCAAGTCTTTCCTTGAATAAGGAAAATGGTATATATCTATTATATACTTACTGGGAAATTTGAGGCTGAAATGAAGAACTCATTCAGTGTAGGAGTAAGGAGACAGAATATCATGTTAATGGAGCAAATGATAGAGGAATATTGTGCCAATTCCCCAAAGGGAAGTCAAAAGAGTAAGTAATAAAGCAGTGTAGTATCATTGCTGCCAAAACTGAAAACAAGATTTCCCACAGTGGAGCCACAATGCTGGCAGATAATTCAGATGACTTGTTTCCATATAGTAAACATCAGTCAGTAACATTTAGTAAGTACCTACTATGCTCTAGTCATTAGATTATATGGTTGGGTTAAAAGAAACTTCGAAGAACAACAAAATAAAGCAGTTTTTGCCCTTAGGGAGCTTGAATTCTATCAGGAAAAATAACATGTACACATAAGGAAATGTAAAGTACATACAAAGTAATATGTAAAGATATATGCAAGGCAGGGATATACAGAGTATATTCAGGTGAGCATTAATAGCTGACGGGATAAGGAAAGGTCTTAGATAGGAAATGCAATGAAATAAGTTTTAAAGTGATCTAAGGATTCTATGAGACAGAAGAAGACACAGAGGTATGCTGGTAAATATTTAACAACTCAATCTCCCAATAAATTGTACTTACAACATTATTTGTTGCTTATCTATCTATCTATCTATCTATCTATCTATCTATCTATCTATCTATCTATCTATCTATGTGTCTGTCTATCTACCTACCTCTCTCTCCCTCTCCCTCTGTGTGTGTGTGTCTATCTGCTAATGTCTTTCTCCTCTTTCTGTTTTAACATTCATTTAAAAAAAATTAATTCCAAATTCTCTTCCTCTCTCTAGGCCTTCCCTCTCCAGCCATTGAGAAGAATATCAGTTATATATGTGAAGTCATGCAAAACACATTTCCATATTAGCCATGTTGCCAAAAAAGGGAAGAAAAATAAAGTGAAAGTGAAAAAAATATGTTTTTATATGTACTCAGACTTCATTAGTTCTCTCTCTGGAGGTGGACACTATTTTTTCATAAGTCCTTCAAAATTATCTTGGAATATTGATTGGAATATCCAAGTCTTTCACAGCTCAAAACACATTTTTTAGTTTAATTTGTATGAACATTTCCCCCAACCCTTTATTAAGTCTAGATAATAAGTCTGTTCTGATTTGGAGTGTTTGCCAATTTCTAAGTTGTAAATGCTCCCACTGAAAATTCAGCAGTCTGCTCTTGGGAGCAGTTTGAGCTGGCTCCAGCACACCCCTGGGAGGAAGTGTATTTCAGGGATGAAAGACTATCTATATAAATACAGGGAAATGGGAGAGATAGAATGTTGAGTATGAGAAATAGCCACAGTGTCAGGTTGGCTAGATCTTATAGTGTGTGAAGAGGGGCAAGGTAGTTTGCAAGTACAATGCATTCTCTCAGGGTTGGCAACCTCTCTCCAGTAACAGATGTTTTCCTCAGAAGCATTCATAGTACTGAACCCAAAATATTAACATAAATAATTAACTCAAATGAATACAACGATGATAGGGTTGTATAGAAACAAATCCCCATGCATTGCGGGTAGACTTGCAGACTTTGGAAGCTTTTTCAAAAGCAATCTTTGATTAAAAAATTCTACTCTTTGGAAATATTTATTTTTTAAAACATCAATAATTGCAACTGAAAAGGAATTATTTTATTTGTTCACAGATGTTTATTGCAACATTATATATGATTGTAAACTATCAGAAGCAAATTAAAATATAAAATGGGAAAACCTGCAAATAAAGTATGTCTCATTAATGAAATGTAATGCAATGATTTTATCAAGACCAACACATATGAATATAAAGAAATCTAGAGGGGTCTTTATAAAAGCATTCATCATTTGAAAAAAACATAAGTAGATAAATAAAGTACAAACAATGAAATTTAGAAGGAAAGCAAATGAGAATGAACAAAAATAATTCCATTGAAGTCTTAGCATCAGAGAACCTGTATTTTGCATTAAAATCATCAGGTAATTTTAATCTAAACTGTCTTTAGGTAGAGATGCAGAATGAAATAAAACTTACTAAGATTAAAAACAGGGAAATATGTATTGTATGATAATATATGTATGACCTCCATAGTATTGTCTGCCCTTTTGTGTGTTGGGGGCAAGGGTGAGAGGAAGGGCGAAAATATGGATTACAAAATGTCAGAAAAATATTAAAAAATTGTTTCTTCAAGTAATCTGGAAAATAGTTTAAAATTAAATAAAAAATAAAAACACCCAATAACATTTAACTCAACAAATAAAAAAGGAATATTCAGAAGATACTTTCACTTTTCTCATGAGGTTTGGCATTTCTAAATAAATGAAATGGTATAAAATTATTTTTCAGAGTTTAAGGTAGAGAGTAGGGAGTTCTTTCAAGAGATAAAATCCTGCCATTAGCTTATCTCTCTCCTTGAGAATAGAGACTTTATCTTTCTTTGAAGCCCTAACATTTAGTGTGGGATCTGGCATATACTGAGTACTTGATTAATGTTTTTTGATCGATAACAATACAGTGTGAAAATTCACTCGTGTTATATAAAAATGTGTAGGGAATAACCCTGATAATCCAGATCCTAAAATCACTTGTGGGCAGTATCCCAATAAATTAATTTGAAGGGGACATTATACATTCATAAATTGTTAAGTAGTAGCTGAGACTTTAGAGATTGCCCTCATTTTAAAGACAAAGAAAATGAGACTGGGAGAAAGCCAATGACTTGGCCAAGGTCACCCTGATAGTCATAGTTTGCCAAATCTCTAGATCTATTTTTCAGCACTCTACTGTACTGCACAGATATGCATAGATGTAAACCCAGAGGAAAACTTAATCAGAGTTCCCAAGGCCAGAAGACTAAAGAACAGCGGAGCTAAGTTTCTTTAGTAAGAGATTTTTCAAAGGATTGGTCCCACGGGGTGCTGGCTGATGAAAGACTGTTCTGTCTCACTACTGCAGAAAATGAAATTGGAAAGAGATAGCAACTTCAAAAAGAAGGGGGCAGAGCTCTGAGAGGGCAAGGCAGACACCCACCTGAAAGTTCAGCCTGAGCCAGCCAAGTGATGGAGAATGTAATTTTTCAGTAACAAATGACAATTTCATACTGAGTTCTCACCTCTATGGGAGTCTGAGATGATGTTGGTGGCGGGGGAAGTGGGGGTGGGGTGGGGGAGGGAGGTGATTCCCCTTTATAAGAGCCTTGGCTCAGCTTATGGGAGGAAGGGGGGAAAGGATGAAATCAGTCCTACTTTCTGGCAGCACGTTGAGATGCTGTCGCTATTGAATCCCAAGCTAGGCTATGAGAAGACTTCTTCACTCTCTATCTAGGCAGTCTGATCAAAGGAACAGGTGGGTGATATGACACTAGGGTTCTTGAAATGGCCAGAATTTCTCAAGAGACAAGGCATCCTGATATAATATGACTGAGGAAACATCATCATCAGCTGGGAGTAACATGCCTTGGTCCCTCATGCACTGTTTTGGTTCAGGAGAACCCAGGATGCCAAGATTCAGTCTTGGACCTCGGCCAAAAGAGGCAGCATGCTGTAGTAGAAAGAAAGTACAATTTAGAGTCAGATGACCTGAATTTGAGTCCCAGATCTGCTACGTACAAGTGACAACCTCTGTGGACCTCAGTTTTTTCTATAAAATAATGGGTTTGATCTAGGGGACCTCTTAGATCATTTCTAATTCTAAATTTATGATCTTAGGATATGATTTGGGTGTCTCCCTGTGCATAGGAAGCCCTGGATTTTTTTTTTTTAGCACAGGCTCCTTCTTCTTTGGTGGCTTTTATGGTATGTAGCTTTGACATAAATTTAAGCTATTATGGTCTATAAAAATATAATTAAATATATTTGTTTCCAATTTCCTCTCTCCCTGATTCTTCCTCTATGCAGCTGCTGAAGTAATATTCCTAAAACACAGATCTGATCACATCACTTCCCTATAATAATAATAAAAAATTCTCCCATGGCTCCCTGGTCTCTCTAGGATAATAATAATAATTCACACATAAGGTATTTAAGTTTGTTAAATATTTTATGTATATTATCTCATTTGATTATCACAATAACTCTGCCAAGTAGGTGCTACTATTACAGATGAAGAAATTGAAGCTCAGAGGTTAAGTGAATCATACAGGACCACAGAGCTAGTAAGTGTCCGAAATCATCTAGCTTTCTAATTTTGCAGATAAGAAAACTCAGGGCAGACAAGGGAAGTGATCTTCCCAAGGACACTTCAAATCAACAACAAACAATTTATCTTTAGGAACGCAAGAAAAAAGACCCGAGCTGCTAGTTAGCCTTGCTTGTTCAATCACTGAGTTGAGAGTATCTTAGACATCTCTGCTCCACATATCAGCCTACTACTGAAGGACTTCTCAGATAGGAAATAAGAATGTTGTGGGGATATTATGGCTACACCAATAGGAAGAATGGTCATTAAAACCAGAAAAGTGGGGATTGTGTTTCTGGATGTTCTGGGAATTCTGTGACAAATAAAGGCTCCAGGTAAAGATGATCTAACCCAGTCCAACCTATCAAGCATTTATTAAGTACATGCTCTAGGGAAGGCAAGAGGCACCTTGGAATAATAGATCAAAACTAGGGTTCGAATAATGCTTTGGGTATATATTGGACAAGTCCCTGAAACTCTCAGTGTCCTCAGTGACTCTTTAGGACATGCAATTCCAAGACAACCGACACTGGTAGGTGGAGTTCCCAATGAAATTATAGGTCTGATCTAAAAAATGTGTAAATAAATAGGTGTGGTTTAATGGATACCTGATCTGACCTCAGAGTCAGGAAGACCTGTATTTACTTCCTGCCTCTAACATATATTAGCTGTGTAACTGTAAGCAAATCTCTTTACCACTTGAGCTATTCAGGCAACTGAGACTTAAATTACACACAAGTTGCTGATTTGTTTCTAAACTGGGAGTTCTGTATGTTACACATTCAAACTCCATCTTTCTCCTCCCTACCTTGCTGCATCCCAAAGTGCAAGGTACTTTTCTAGAGACTAAAAGTACAAGGATGAAAGCTAGCTCTACCTTCACGGAGTTTGTTACTTGGGAACAGCTAAATCCAGGTGTTCGATTAGAATAGTAAGTGATGTGGTCTTTTGTTTAGTTGTTTTAGTACTCTCTGTGTCTGACTCTTTTGTGACCTCTTTTGGGGTTTCCTTGGCAAAGATCCTGGAGTGGTTTGCTATTTTCTTTTCCAGTTCATTTTAGAGATGAGAAAACTGAGTTCTCTTTAGAGTTAAGAGACTGTAGGGTGGGATGCAAACAAGATCCTTTGAGTGATGTTTTTTGTTTTGGTCTTTATTGACATCAAGTGATCTAATTGCCCTGGTGAGTTCTAAGTTTGTTCTAGAGACAGCCTCTCAGCCCTCACTTAGGAGTCACTTCCCTTTCTAGGTACCAGAAAATGGAGAACACTCCAGGCTTGGTTGGATGTCTGTTTATATAAATCGTGTGAAAGATACACAAGAGTATTAGGCACAGTCCCTGATCTCAAGGAATGTACAATATAGTTGCAGACATGGAATACACTCATCTGAACCTCAGTGTTTGAATAAAAGTAACAGGAATTAATAAATGAATAAAAATATCTATTACATCTTTTACTGAAAGTCCTCCCCAAATTCTATTAATTCTAGTGCCTGTTCTCTGCTAATTATTTCCTATTTAGCCTGTATATGGTTTTCTTTGTATATATTTGTTTGCAGGTTATCTCTCTATGCTCTAAGTAAGACAAATCTCATCACATTCACTGCTCCCACATCCTCCTTCAACTATGCCATCTAATACTGAGCTGGGCTAACTTTTCCTTCTGTACCTCCCTTCTATCTTAGCAGAGATTGAGAGCTAGAAGGGACCTCAAAGGTCAGCATTTTATAAATCAAGGAACTGAGGCTCAGACATGAGATGACCAAGTCAGGATTTGAACTTGGGTTTTGGACTATAACCTCATATTTCATTTCACTCTCTCCCCTACCTTACTTTTCTCCTCTTCTCTCCTATCTTATGGTCATATAAATTTGCTAAGTTAGGAAGGCCTGGTTTTGAATCCCCAGCTCTGCCCCTGAGGAGCTGTGTGGACCTATTTAAGTCACTTGACCTTTGCCTTTGCCATTAGCTAGGATCCCAGGATCATGTAGTACCATAGATTTAAATCTAAAATAGACTTTAAGGATCATCTGGTTTAGCTCCCTCAATTCATAGTAGAAGAAATGAAACTGAGAGGAACTCTGCGATTTGTCTAAAGTCACAGCTGAAGAGCTGATATCATAAGTCTCTGTTGATAAACCTATGGAATATGTGCCAGAGGGGGCTTCTCCCTCCCCCTGTCCACCACATATGAGAGCATTTCTCACATCATCCACCCCTCTGCCTAGCAGCCCAGTAGGAGCACTTTCTCCCTCCCCTGTCTGGGGCAAGGGAATGATTCACATGAGGCATGAGGGTTGCAGTTTGGGCACTCATCTCTAAAAGGTTCACCATCACTTTCATAGGTCATAGCTGTAGAGCTGAAAGGAATCCTCCAAGCCATCAAGTACCACCTTATCATTTATAGAAGAGGAATGAAGGGTCAGAAGTTAATGGACTTGCCTAATATCACAAAGCTAGCAAGGAGCAGATGAAGGTTTGAACTCAGGTGTCCTCTGACTCCAAATCCAAAACATTTCCCACTGTACCCAAACAGTCTCTTGACTTCCCATTGAATCATGGATGGGTTGGCCCTTCCTTTCCATTCCACCATGACTACCCTAGGTCTGACTTTCATCTCTTTTTGTGAAGACCATTGAAGCAGTCAACAATTAATCTTACCACATGAATTACCTTTTATCTTATCATGATTTCCATTTAAAACTTTTCAGTGGCTATCTACTATCTGCCAAATAACGTATTCATTCTTGAAGCTGGCATTTGATACCCTCCATATTCAGGCTCTGTTTGGCCAGTTTCAATTTGTAATTTCTCATACTTGCTATATTTCATGTCCCAGTCAAAGTAGACTATTCTTCATCCATTGCTCTTTTCTTCCCGTCACATTTTTGTGTCTTTTGTTACCCTATAAATGTGTTATTGGAAATATTGGAGTCCTTGAACTACATTTCCCATGAGCCCACAAGCTTCCTGTCATTACGCAATGACATAGACAGAGGGATAAAACTGAGGGGCTGGTGTTTCACTTTCTCTTTGCTTCACCTATCCACCATGTAGCAGGTAACAGAGGGACTTTTGAACTGCCTAATCTAGCATGGCACATGGTTTTATTTTCTAGTGGCTACTAATAAACCTTATAAAAACCACAATATTTAAAAGTTATCAATTATATATTCATTTTATTTTTTACATAACCAGAAAGAAAACTCTTGCCCTCAAGAACTTACATTCTTTAAGGGGAGACAATATGTACATAGCAAATATTTGCTAAATAAATACTAGGCAATTGGGGAGAAAGAACCTAGAAGGTCTTTTCTCTACACTTGTTCTGCCCTCCCTATTAGACTATAAGATTCTTAAGAGCAGAGTCCAGGCCATATCTTTTTATTCTCCCAACATCTAGCATAGGATCCTTTCTATTCCCCAGCAGTGTTTGTTGAATTAAACTAAGTCAAGTGAAAACGTATTTGGGAGCCAAAATCATGTGTGAATTGTCCCTATTCTCTATGATTTCCCTCTACCAGGGTGGCCTTGGTCTAGATCATCTAAAAGTAATATAAAATTCCCAGTGATTTCTTATTAAACATGGGGGCAGGGGAGTGTGGTATAAAAACCATACAACACTTCTATCAAAGGAGAAAAGTCTCCAGTGGCTGTTTATACTTGATTCAAAAAGCAGACCTGACCTCTACTGGAGTTTTGGGAAATTGCATCTTGAACCAAAAATGTCAAGTCTGAAATCTCAGACTGTATTTTCCTCTTTGAAATGAGGAAGTGTATGAAACCAGTCTTGCTCTCTTTACCTATGTGGCCTGCAATCACCACTCTGAATACTACACAGGAGATACCTGCTACCCTTCCTTTCATCTAGGACAGTGGTTCCCAAACTATTTTGGCCTACTGCCCCCTTTCCAGAAAAAATATTACTTAGCCCCCTGGTCATTAATTTTTAAAAATTTTTAATAGCAATTAATAGGAAAGATAAATGCACCCGTGGCCATCACCGCTCCCCTGGATCACTGTAGCACCCACCAGGGGGCAGTGGTGCCCACTTTGGGAATCACTGATCTAGGAGTAGGTGGTTCCTTTTAGATAATATTGGTATGGTATTATATCCATAGACAAGTGAATGAAGAAATGAAAGAATGAGCACTGGTTAAGCAGTTCATATTTTAAAATTTTTTACTAAATTTAATTTTCTCAATATACATATATTTGTGTATGGATATAAACACACATATAATTCTCATCTTACCTATCTCCTCTTTTTTACCTCTCCCCACTCATTAGTTTATATTCAATTAGGTTATAGTCAACACATATAGGGAAGGTAGGACTTATCTGGAGAGTCCTAGGGTAGGTAAGGGGAGCCATAGGAAAGTTGATTAGCTTGTCCTTCCAGAAGCAACTATAATATTGATTTGAATTGATTTGATGATGGATCCAGAGTAAAATAAAAATGGAGAAGATGGTGAGGCTGGGACTGACAAGTTAGCTTGAAGGAATGTGAAGCATAGGTTATGTTAGTTGTTTATGTTCTCACTTACCAATCAAGACAGCTACATCTAATGGTAGCCCATTTATAAATTCAGTGAAAACCCTACAGGTCTTGGTCTCTGGAGATCTTGACTCCTGGAGTGTCCAGTAGGCAGAGAATGTCAAAAAGAGATATCTGGGGTGGATGGGATGTGAAGCATAGTGTCTAATCTAGGGCTGGCTAGATAAATGTGGGCTACCATTTGAAACTATAGACATGGTGGGATCTCCAAAGAGGCAGCATGGCATAATAGATTGGGTACTGAACTGGTAAGAAAAAAAAAAGTCCAAATGTTGCCTCAGACACTTGGTTGAGACTTGGGACAGTATCATGGAGTGGTTCAACTTCTGGAATTCTCTCAACAGCAGAATACTTTCTTAGAGTCTTCCAGGGCCAACTCTTTTTTTTTCTCTTTCTTTGCTTATTGTTTCCAGTCATCCAAGGAAAACCAAAGCAAGGAGGACTGGTTCAATCCAAGAGTCTGGAGAGAACTTCCAGGTTAAGATGGCTGCTGAGTAGAAGCAGTGTGCATAATCTCTCCTAACCCACATACACACAATTCCTCAAAAGGACACAAAAACAAAATCCAGATGAAAGAAGGGACCCCACAATAGGGTGCAGCATTGAAGGTACATGGGATTTGTGCATTTCCATGCTATAAGGGGGTGAAATAGCTCTCACTAAAATGTGAGCTGATCACCCCCACACACACACACACACATACACACACCACCTAAGTGCCAAAGCTAGCACACAAGAGTTAGAGCAACCTTGGGGCATTCATTAAGTTCTTGGCAGCTACCTGGGATCACCAGGGCCTGCTCCTGATAGAAGCAAGACTTAAGACCCCAAGAGGCTAAAGAACCCAGACTTTTAATGCAGACCTTGAGCGCAGACCCTGGAAGAGACCTTGGGTGGGGACTTAGTGTGGAGGGGTGCCTGACTGTGGAAGCAACACCCTGAGACTCTTAAAGGAGCTTCAGGCAGAGGCACAAGCAAGGGGACCACTAGGAGGCTTGACCCTGAGAACAGCTAGACTTGAGACCCCTGGAGGCCAAAGAACACAGACTGTGGGCACAAGGATAAAGCTGAGAGGGGCAGCACTCCACTGTGACTCAGGCAAAAGCTGCTCCACAGTTCAATAGACAGAGAGCCTGCCCCATACAGAGAGCTTTCTATACATGGTGTGTGAAATAAATTAACTCTATCCTAAGGCACCCCAACAGTGGGTGTTGCAGAGCAATGTCATATCTAACAGCCTGACATCCACTGGCATCCCTTGAGTGTCAACTTGCAATAGCACCTGTAAAAAGGAAACTAAGACATTAGCACCCAGGCTGTGAGGCTGTGTCTAAAGACTTGAGAGTTCCATAATGGAATGTATCTGGGATTTTGAAAAAAGTGGTTAGTGTTTGACCAAGTTAGAGGGTAGGAGGTGTTTTGCCTGTGTAGTCCAACTTTGCCAAATATCCAAGGAGCTGCCAGTGTGGGATGTCACTAAGAAGAAGACACTCCAAACAACAATCATGGCCTAGGTTGAGGAAAAGTCTGGATTATCTTTTGGTGGACAGCAGATCTATCTACCTTATTCCCTAGAGTCTGTTTTAGATTAACTGGCTGTTTATTGTACTTATTCCTGGTACCTGTGGTATCTATGATCATCTTGGAGCATCACTGAACCAGTGCAGTGAGAAGCCCCTTCTCTCCAGCCCCTCCTATTCTATTTAGGGTTTAGCTTAGCTTAGATCTTAGTTAAATCATTAGGGCTATCCCTTAATATAGAAACCCTTCTCTCCCACTTCCCTCATTTAATACCAATAAACCCAGTTGTTAGTACTTCCTGCCTCCTCTTAGCTATAAAGAACCCACTCCATTGGTTTTCTCTGGTTGATAGATTGTTAGTTGCTTGACCAACTGTCATTCCCAAACCTCACATTCCCATTTGGTTTTCCTGTGTTAATCTGTAAGTCCTTCCCTTGTAAGGTGTGAGAGTGTCCTCAGTCTGTCTGGCATCTAGTTATTCCCCTAGTCCCAGTATCATCTTTTCACACCATGGAGGGAGGAGCTAGTGGGGTTTAAAAGACAAGCACGGGAAAGAGAGGTCTCTTGACTTCCAGTCTTGATCTATGGCAAGCTAAATGAAGAATCAATTCTATTCAGGCTGATACCTTAAAGGAAATCTCACTGTCTCTGTCTCTATATTTCTCTGTCTCTCTCTGTCTCCTTGTATCTCTGTCTCTCTCCCTCCTTTTTCTTTCTGTCTCTGTCTCTCTGTCTCTGTCTTTCTGTCTCTCTCTTAATTTCTCTCTGTCTCTCTCCATCTCTCTCTTCTCTTTCTCATTTTATTAATAAATGAGTATAACTCTGGCCTGCCATCCTTCTACTTGTTACAATGGTCTGGGAAATTACTAGTAAGTAAAATTGCATTTCAGAGACAATAAGAGCAGATATTGTCATTAGTGAACATTACAATGAGTCTGCCTCTAATGACAAAATTATTAGATTTTTGATGACTTTTATTTGGTACAAGTTCTTCATCAGTGCCCTTCCCTGCATATGCATGAAACAACACTAGTTAACAGTCCTAAAAATCTAATATATATTTTTATCTCAATGATCTCCAAATGTTGTTGGAATGTGGTAAGGATAACCTTTCATACTCATCTTTTTTGATTTTTGAACATTCTATGGATATGATCATTTGGTGAGAACTTCTTTCTCCTCAAGGCTACTCCCTTATGAAATGTTATACAATCTATGTTCTTGACAGAAACAGCACAAAATATACCCTTGCTGATTCACACCATCTTCTTATTGATTGGGCAATTTCGTTAGTATTTTTGTTCACATGTTCTTCCAAGGTCTTCCTAAAGACAATGAGGTCATCCATGAGGACTAATAAGTATAGGTAGCTCATTTCTCCAATCACCTTTTCTATGAGCTTTGGAAAAGTCACCAGTGTCCCTAGGATTCCTTGGGGCTATATGCAAATTGAAAGAACCCTTCTGGGCAAATGAAACTTATTGCCCCAATGATTTGATAATATCTATCATGTAAATATAATATGGAAAAGCAATAGCTACCTAGAAAATAGCTCAGGTCATTGGCCAGTTCTGAATCTTGAGAGTCATCTTTGACTCTCCCTACCCTCACATTCCTATCCATTCTTCACAGTAAATACATAGGCTAATCATGTCATTTTCTACATTAAGGGGGGGGGGAAATTATAACTCAGACAAGTGAATTCTAAGTCAACCATGAGTCCTGATCCTATATATATGTTGTAATAAGAATAATACTCCTGTAAAAGACATTTAAAGTAATGCGAGAGATGTTTATATTATACGTACACTTATGCAGGCACGAATGATGTAGATTGTATAACTCTAGTCTGTATTTGTGTCCTCTGTGTCCTCCCTTTACTCATATGGGAATTTTCAGTTAAATAAAAGTGCTTTGCAATTTCCTTGAAAGCAAGTCAACCTACCTTCTTCCTCCTTTATCAACCCTAATCTCATAGGTTTAAATATATTCTGTCACCAGTGATATAATTAATTAACAGTGTAATAAGTCATAAAGCAAAAGCATGAGGAATTATCTACAATAACTCAGCTATGAGAAAATGCATCCAGAGCTGCTTCTAATAATCTCTGCCTCTCTTCCCATTTCTGGGACACAGGTCCATAACAATCTGAGGTGAGCATCTTTGTCTAGTGTGAGAATTAAGATAAGGCATGGACATCTTGTAAGAGGAACAGAATGTTGGCAAAAGGGGAGTCCAAATGACAGTTAGAGGAGCAGAGACCTCTGGGAGTTCTGGACCTAAGAGAGGGCCCTTTTGGGGTTTGAGCTCATGGGGGAAAAATGGAGTTCAAGCTCTGTGGCCACCAGAGGGGACATCTTGAAGTTCCAGGCCAATATAGGAGACCTGCTACCAGTGATTCAACAACAGCCTGTCATCTCTTGCTTGCTAGAAGTGCTTTTATCATTTAGAGATTCTGAACTCCTTGGGGAACAGTTCCCTGAACCTCTCACACTGTGGACCTTGTCTAACAGTGTCCCATCTTTAGATGATCAAACTATACAAACTTATAGTCAAATTTATTAGGGGGCTAGAGCACGTGACGCTCTGGATCGAGACAGTCTTGGTCTCTCCTGGGTGAAGGACCTTGTTAGGAAGATAAACTTTTAGGGTTCCCTGTATCCACTTACCTTTAATACCCTGCATGCATTCCTCATCCCTCGTTGGTTCAATAAATAACAGAAAGATCAGATTGCATTATATCCATTGGGAGACTATTCAGGGAGGGAGTGCAACAGCGTTGTCAGGTTATATTCTATCTTAAGCTTGACCCTCTGCTGTGAAGAGGGGGAAGTTTCTGTGAACCCCGGTTCACACCAACATTGAACCGGGACATCACTGATTTCTCCTAGAGGGGTACCATTCATACAGCCCCCCAGTAGTGGCATGCCCTCCCAGGGTTCCCCATTTTCCGAGGGGACCCCAACTAGTCTCACAGTATTAAGGGGCAGGAGTCAGTGAGGGCATTGCTATACAAATTCAACCTTGTTCCCTGCTACATCCCCCCACACATAATACACCCCCTTTATATACTAGAAATGATGTTCCAGCATGAAGAGATGTTGTAGGTTCTAGGCAATATCATGAGGAAAGAGAAAGTTTAGAAGTAAGCAATAACTGTGTGACTCTGACTCTAGGAGAGATATGGTCTTGGTTTTAGCCTTCAACCCAATCTGAAGTCTATAGGGCAATGATAGTGAACCTTTTAGAGATGGCATGGTGACCCCATCCCCATTCCGCCACTCAGACGGAGTGTTGTGCCTGATCCTCTCCCACCAACCTCTTGGTGAACCCTGCCCCACCTTACCCCAAACAGAGGAGAAAGAAAGTGCTTCCATTGGGCTGCTGGGCAGAGGGATGGGTAAAAGAGGAATGTCCTCAGTGAGTATAGAGAGTTGAAATGGAATGGTTCAAGCCCTCTGTTCCCCTCCAGCTCTGCCACCTATGAGCTGCCCACCTTACCTGCCAGTGTGCTCCTGTTGGGCTGCTAGGCAGAGGGGTGAGTAATATGAAAAATGCCATCAGGCATGGAGGAGAGGGGGAGGGAGCAGCTCTGCTTGAATCTCTCCACCTTTCTAGTAATGAACTCTGGGGGTGGGAGGGAGAGGTGGTGGCTGTGTGCCCACAGAGAGCATTCTGCATGCCACCTTTGGCACCTGTGCCCTAGGTTTGCCATCACTGCCAGAGGGGAATAATTAGGGAAGAAATCCCAGTTCAAAGGGGAGCCTATAGTTCCGTTGGTATGAACCCACATATATTTCAAGTTAGCCGAGAGTCATTAAATTTTGCAGCAATCTACTGGAACTAAGGACAAACCCACAGGTAGTAGTCATCAGACTATGCCTTGGAGTAAACTATTTTGGTAGAGTTATGCTTGGCATAAGTTTTGCTTAACATTCCAGAATAATACAAATTCAATGCTCCAAGAAAGAAGTAGAAGAACTCATGAAGACACAAGTTCAGCACAGACATTCGCCCCAGCAGGACTAACCCTAATATAAAATCCAAAGTCAGGAAGTAGGCTGAAAGGATGACCAATCAATCCCCATCCCAAAGAATCCCACCATATAGAATTATTATTGTGACAAGGACTTTAAGACACAAGTTCTGAAGACAAGAATAACTTGAAAACATCTACAAGCAAAGTCTCACAGAAAAACATTGCTTAGGCACAAATTCAACTTTTAACTCCTGAACTAAGCTTCCTAAATGTTGAATTTTACCTCTAGAATTAATCTATTAAAAGCCCTTCAAGTTATAGCCAATCATGTTGCTGGTTTCTGACTCAAACAGAGAGAAGAGATATTCATATTTTGTAGAGTGCTCACAGGGTCTTAACATCTCATTAACCTATTAAAACTTCATCACTTGTGAATATATTCTATAACTTCATTAACTCATTCTCATTCATCTCTCTAGAGTTGACTGTTAAGAACCTCCATTTCTTGGCAGATTCATTAAGAAATGATATGTATATATGTGTGTATGTGTACTCATACATATGTATATGTGCATTATTTATGTGTATATACACACACATAAAACTTTTTAAGATCTTTTAAAGTCTTTCAAAGAAACAGTACCATTATCTATAGTCTCTTTGGGAAAAGCTACTGAAAGGCTACACATGTGTTACAAAAATAAATCAAGATATCACAAAGATTATACATTGTGACCAAGCACAATTTAAGTCAGGAATGAAAGGATGATTTAATATAAGGAAGATTGTGAGCCTAATTGATTATATCAATAAGAAAAGTAACAAAATCTTGTGATTTTTTAATCAATATATGTGGAAGAGGCTTTTGACAACACACAACTCTCATTTTTATTTAAAAACCCTTGAAAGCAAAGTTATAAATGAGTTCTTCCTTAAAATGATAAGATGATAAGAAACATCTACCTAAAACCATCAATAAGCATTATTTGGTTTTTTTTAAACCTTTAACTTCTGTGTATTGGCTCCTAGGTGGAAGAGTGGTAAGGGTGGGCAATGGGGGTCAAGTGACTTGCCCAGGGACACACAGCTGGGAAGTATCTGAGGCTGGATTTGAACCTCGGACCTCCCATCCCTAGGCCTGACTCTCAATCCATTGAGCAACCCAGCTGCCCCCAATAAGCATTATTTGTAATGGAGATAAGATAGATGCCTTCTCAATAAGATTAGAAGTGAAACAAAGATACTCATTATCACCAATATTATTCAATATTGTATTAAAAATACTACCAATAGCAATAAAAGAAGAAAAAAAGAAATTAAAAGAATCAAAATGAGCAATGAAGTTAAAAATAATCTCTTTTTGTATATGATATGAGGGTATACCTGGAAAATCCTAGAGATTTAACCAGAAAGCTAGTTGAAACAATAATTTCAGCAAAGTAGCAGTATATAAAAGAAAACCGTAATCAACATGTGTATATTTCATTAATAAAGTCCTGCAAAGGTACTAAGAGATACTCCTTTAAAATAACTATGGATAGCATAAATTACCTGGTGTGTAATTAGAATCCGTTACCCTAAAAACAAGAGCCCCAACAAAACTACGATTCCCAGAAAAACTACGATTCCCAGGACTCCACTCACTTCCTGTCATTACGAACTGACATAGACAGGATATAAATTGGGTGTAGGTCTGTCTCTCTTCCTCTTTCCTTCCTGTCTTGGCTTTGGTGTAGCTGGCTTTTCGAGCTGGTAGAAAATCTTAGTCACATGGTTCTGTTTTGTTAGATAATAAACTTTATAAAATAAAATACTTTAAGTATTGGACATTAATTTTAAATCCTACACTGGGAATATACCTGTCAAGACAAAATCTGGAACTACCTTAAAATATAATTACAAAATGCTTTTTCTGAAAGTAAAATCAACTTAAGTAGTTGGGAAAATTCATTGGTCACGAATAGGCAAAGCCAATATAATAAAAATGGCAATTCTACTAAATTCATCTACTCATTCAATGTCATCTTAAATACCAAAAAAGTATTTTATTGAGCCAGAAAAAAAACCAAAACAAAATTCATTTGAAAGAACAAAATGTCAAGAATATAAAAGGAATTAATGAAAAAAAAATATAAAAGAAGGTGGCCTAGCAATACCAAATGTTAAACTATATTATAGTGTAGTAATTTTTAAAACTATATGATACTGGCTAAGCAATAAAAAAGTGGATCAGTAGAACAAAGTAAACATATAACAAATTATTATAGTAATCAAGCTTTTGGGATAAGAATTCACTTTTTGGTAAAAAAATGTTGGTAAAAAAGGAATGCAGTCTGGCAGCAACTAGATATAAAGAAGAATCTTGCACCATTCGTCAAGATAAAATGAAAATGGGTACATGACCTAAATATTAAAGGGAATAATCATAAGCAAGTCAGAAGAACATGGAATATGCTATTAGATTGGTGGATAAGAGAAGAATTTATGAACAAACAAGAGATATAGATATAGATTATGAGTTATAAAATATATCATTTTGATTACATTAAATTAAAGAGTTTGTACAAATAAAATCAATGTAAACAAGACTAGAAGGACAGTAGAAAATTGGGAAAAAATTTTAAATAGTTTTACAGATAAAGGCCACATATCTCAAACATGTAGAGAACTTCATGAAGTGTATCAGAATATATGTCATTCCCCAGTTAATAAATGATCACAGTGTATAAACAGTCAGTTTTTGGATGAAAAAAATCAGTCATATGAAAATGAAAATGAAAATGAAGAAATCAAAGTCATATGAAAAATATACTCATTCATTATTGATTAGAGAAATAGAAATTAAAACAACTGTGAGATACCATTTCACACCTATCAGACTGACTCAATGATAGAATGGGAAAGTGAAAAATGCTGGAGGAGATATGGAAAAATAGGGATACTAATTTACTGGTTGTGGATCTCTGAAATGATTCAATCATTTTAGAGAGTAATTTAGAATTATGTCCAAAGGGTTATAAAACTACATATAATGTGTGACCCAGCAATACCATTATTAAAAGTCTGTTTCTTCAGATGATCAAGGAAAAAGGAAGAGAAACCTCTTGTTCTAAAATATCTGTGGTACCTCTCTTTGTGGTGGCAAAGAATTAGAAATCGAGGAGATGCCCATCAATTAGGGAATGGCTAAACAAGTTGTGGTATATGATTGTGATGAAATACTACTGTGTTGGAAGAAAGGAAGAGCAAGTCGATTTTAAGAAAACATGGAAAGACTTACATGAAATAATGAAAAGTGAAATGAGCAGAACCAAGAGAATGCTATATATAGCAACAGCAATATTATTTGAAGCATAACTGTGAATGTCCACCTCCAGAGAAAGAACTGATAAACAGAAGTTCACACAATAGGATTTTACATATATTTTTGTCGAATTGTGCCTTTTTAATACAGAGTGGGTGGGAGGGAGACAGATCAAAATTCAAAATGTAACAAAAATAAACAAGATTTTATAAACACATACTAAATCAGCATTTATATATCTTTGTTTCTTTCATTTCTGTGATGAGTGGCACAATAATTTTTCACTGAGGAACAGATTTATGAGTTGAGAAGAATCATGCTTCCTGATCTTGGCGAAAGTCACGTAGGTTCCAGGTCATGCGAGCAACTAATATAGACATTTTCTTTAGTTCCCATGACACCGGAAACCACTCAAAACAGAAATTGTGTATCAAAGGTAAAGCAACTTCATCTGTATCTGTGGTCTTGGACATCCAGGATCCAAAAGGAGGTTCAAAAAGAACCTTGGAAGCCATGAACTAAAAAAGCATTAACACTGAGATCACTCAGCACCCCAGCAACCCTCTCTTCTCATTTTATTGGCAGCAAAGTTGCACTAACAGACCACATAATATGACACAGGATTACAACCAAACTCATCCCTACATACTATTTCCATTTCCTGTTTCGTTTTCCCCCAATTACCTACATGTAAAAGCCATTTCCAACATTTTTCAAAAGAACGTCGAGTCTTGAATTCTTTCTCTTCTTTCTTCTCCAACCCCACCCCAACCAATCTATCTCTTTTGTATGGTAAGCAATCTCATAAAATTTAGATGTGCAATCATGTAAAATTGTTTTTTTAAATATATTAATCCATTTGTGGAAGGAAAGTTGAATTAAAAAAAAAAGAAAGTGAGGAAAGTTTGCTTTGGTCTGGATTCAGACTCCATCAGTTCTTTTTCTCTGGAAGCAGATGGCATTTTAAAAAATCATGAATCCTTTGAGATAGTTTTGGATCACTGTATTGCTGAGAATAGTTAAAGCATTCACAGTTGTTTATTGTACAATATTCCTGCCACTATGTACAATATTCTCCTGGTTCTTCTTACTTCACTCTGCTTCAGTTCACGTAAATCTTCTTCTGAGTTTGTGTTTTGGATTTTTTTATTAACAAAATAACTTTCTATGTTGAATTTTTTTGTTAGCTCTTTTTTCATCTTTTAGTTTGAAAATTGTAAAATTGTAAAATGTGGGCTCTGTAATTGTGAAGGAAGCACTGTTCCAAGCTTTAGGTTCTTTGTGCCTTCAGACCTGGCTCTGGGGATTTGTATATTTACAGTTCTTCCAAGGTATTAAGATGTAAAGAGAGGTGTGTTTAATAATTTCCTGGCCTGTATTTTTGTCTGTGAAGAACCCTAAGCACTTTTTTACTCTTTGGAACTGTGACCTGGGCTCTGTGGTCTCCTGTGGCCACAAACACTGATGTTTGCTAATGCTCCTCTTCACTTTGAAACCTCATCCCAGGGCTTCTACCTATATCTGTATATTGGCAATGCAACAAGAGTCTTGTACCTAAAGGGATCCTTCTAATCTCCTTCTGAAAGGTTGTCTGACTCATTTACCATCTGTGACTGAAAGCACCAAAAGCCTTTGCTGCTGCATAGCTTTGCCCAGATCCCATTTCTCTGTCTGGGCCTGCCCTGGTGCACTATTTTGCATTCCACTTCTACCCCAGTGCAGTAGATCCTGTGAGCTTGGCTTCTTAAAGTTGTTTTGGGCCAAAAAATTACATCATTCCATCTTTTTGTGGGTTATGCTGCTCCAGAATTCGTTCTGAGATTATAGTATAGTTTTTTTGGAGGATAATTTGGTGGAGATCAGATGAGTCCATGTACCTTCACCATCTTTGCCCTGCCCTATGATCTTATCATTTCACCAAAACCATTCTCTGCAACATTATGTTATTACTTATCAAAATCAATGGCTTTTTCTCAGTCTTTGTTCTCCTTGACTTCTCTGCAGCCAGTGACACTATTAATTGCTTTCTCCTGTGAAATTAGAATCTGTTACCCTAAAAATTACCATCCCCATCACAGCAAAACTATGATTCCTAGAACCCCACTCACTTCCTGTTGTTACATGCTGATGTAGTCAGGAGATAAATTTGGTGGAGTTCAGTATCTAGGGCTGTTTTCCTTCCTGTTGGTGGCTTTGGTGGAGTGGGCATTTTGAGCAGGTAGAAAAACTTAGTCAACTGGTTCTATTTGTCCAGTAGAAGTCTTTGGTTGTCCAAATTGGATGTCCAGTAGAAGTCTTAAGATCAAAATGTCCAAAACAGAACTCATTGTCTTTTCAACCAAGCCCTTCCCCATCTACCTTTCCTATTACTGTAGAAAGCAACATGATCCTCCCAGTCTCTCAGGCTCACAATTTAGAAGTTATCCTTAATTCATTATCTCTCTCTCCCCAATCCAATCCAAAGGCCTGTTGATTTCACTTTGGGACCATCTCTGGAATAAAACGCCCTTTTCCCTCTGATACTATTACCACTTTGGTGCAGGACCTCATCACAATAGTCTAAAACTGGAATATTACAATAGCTCTGTGGAGTGTCTGCCTGCCTCAGGTCTCTCCCTACTTCCAATCATCCCCTATTCAACTACTAAAGAGATTTTTCTAAAGATCTAATTGGAATGCTTCGGTGGCTCCTTATTACTTCTAAGGTTAAATACCAAACCTCCTAGTTGGTATTCAGAGCCTTTAGTAACCTCTCTCCCTCTATCTTTCCAGTCTTCTCAAACCTTCAGTCTATTGACATTGATCTCATTCTTATTCCACAAAATAAGACATTCCATCTCTATTCTCTGGTCACCTGCTCATGTCTAGAATGCTTTCCTTCCTCATCTCTGCCTTTTTCTTCCCCCAGCTTCCTTTAAGCCATAACTAAAATCTTGTCTTCTATGGGAAGACTATCTCAATGCCTCTTAATTCTAGTGCTTTTACCACTGTGGGTTATTTTATTTATCTTGTATATAGTTTGTTTGTATAAAGTGCATTGTTTTTTATCTTCCTTGTTAGGTTGTGAGCTTCTTGAGGGCAGAGATTATTTTTTATTTCTTCTTGTATACACATACTAAGCATTTGACAAATATTTATTGAATGTTTGTTAAAGCTTTTTATAGTTGGGTGCTTTATTCTTTCAACTAGGTTGTAGGTTCTATTAGAATATGGAATATAATTTTCAAAAGTATTTTTGTATCTCCAGTATCTAGAACAGTGAATTGTAAATAGCAAACACTTAGAAGTGTGTATGGGATATTGTTGCATATTAGGAAATTATTTTAAAAATAATTTATTTATTTAATTATATAATTTATCTATTTGGAATACTGTGGGAAAGAAAGCAGTAAAGAAAGAACATCAAGTATTGGACAAATACACACATTAAAATAGATGAAAACATCAGCAAAGGATGTGGCTAAGGTTAATTGCTAAATACAAAATTAGCATTGGGCAGCTAGTGGTGGTACAGTGGCTAGAATGCCAGACCTGGAGTCATGAAGGACTGAGTTTAAATCTAGCCAGACACTTTCTAGACGTGTTACCTTGGGCAAATCACTTAACCATCTTTGCTTCATTTCCCTGATCTGCAAAGTGAGCTAGGGAAGGAAATGGCAAACTATTTCAGTATCTTGGCCCCAAATCCCCCAAATTGGGTCATGAAAAGTCAGGCATGACTGAAACAACTAAACAATGAGAAATTCTCTTCTAACTCTAGATGTATAGTCATATGAGTCAATGATTTTATGATTACTCATTTTTAATTCATACCTACATGCAAAAGAATGAGTCATACTTGGGAAGATCCATGACTTTATTCTTGGTTTCATTTTGGAGTCTTTTTTAGAAAATTCTTGGTTGTAAGAGAGGCAAAGATTGTACAGTGGCGAAAATATTGGATTTGGAGTGAGGGGACCTAAATTGAAATCTTATTTTGCTACTTACTGTGTGACCTTGAATAAATGACTTCACTTCCCTAAGCCTCAGTTTCCTTCTCTGTAAAGTGAGCAGTGATAGCAGATGGCCCCAATGCCTATTTAGAGTTGGTTCCTTCCAGCTCTAAATATATACCACTAGGATCCTAGGAACAGTGTCCTGTTGATCCCAAAGTGTCCTATTAATATAATTTATCAAAAATGATGTCCACAGAGCAGATTTGGACCTGAGATGGTCATTACAATCATGCACTCTTCCTTTCCACATATTCTTGGTTGTTGGAATTGATTGCAAAAGAATCAAGAATGAACAGAATAGGAGAGGATCAGATAACTTTCCTAATGAGGGACATCTGTGAAGCCTCGCTAAAATTAAGTCTTGGGAGTTTGAATGCATTTACATCTCCAACAACTATGCAATTATGACTGGGCTGATTTCCGGCTTAGTCCTATAGAGTGTGAATTGCAAGGCCCAGGTTTCCGGCTTTGGAATTCTTCCAAGATCCTGAGTCACCACCATCGACATCTGTAGCACATTAGACTGTACTTTTGTAGTTTCTCAACCCCCTGAACAATGGCCTGAGCTCCTGACTAAACAAATCATGCAAATCCTTTGAGGGAGACACTCCTGAATTAGGCAGCCAATGACAGGCCTTCTCAATTCAAACCTATTCCTCTTTCCTGAAGAAAATGGAAAATGGAGCTGTGCTTGCATTTTGCTGTTGAGGGAGTTAATGAAAACGTAGAAATTCAGGTATATTTCTCTGCACATCAGATAAAATGGGAAATGTGTTCAAAACTACACAAAACTGAGAAGAGAAGAGATGAGGAAAGGAGAGGAGGGAGGGAGAGAAAAGAGGGAGGGAAGGAGAGAGAGAGAGAGAGGGAGAGGGAGAGAGAGAGAGAGAGAGAGAGAGAGAGAGAGAGAGAGAGAAAGAGAGAGAGAACACCCCCTTTTATCCTCTGTGCCCCTACATCCCACTCCATATGCCTGCAAAATATGGGGTGCAGGATAGGACAAACTTCGGGGGTACTTTCTATCATCACATAGTAATCGTAGTATTAGTAGTAGTAAAAGTAGTTGTTGTTATTGTTGTTCAGCAGTTTCAGTTGTATCTGGCTCTTCAGGATTCCATTTTGGGTTTTCTTGGCAAAGATACTGATATGGCTTATTATTTACTTCTCCAGCTCATTTTGCAGATGAGGAAACTGAGGCAGAAAAGGTTAATTGACTTACCCAAGGTCACATAGTTCATAAGTATCTGAGGCCACATTTGTACTCAGGATGATGAGTCATCTTGACTCCAGGCCTGAGCCTATCCACTTTCTTTTATAATTAAATTATAATCATATTATAATTATATATATAGTCATATTAAATTATAATCATACAGAACAAATTATAATCAATGGTGTGAACTGAGGCCAGGTTGGTTGGATACCTGGAAAGTTCCTGATAAATGAATCCCTGCCAAAATCATTGATTGTGATGATCTGAGAGTTATGTTTTCTAGATTTGTTCTTTTCCCTTTAGTATATGCCCTGACATGTTAAGGAATTTTGTCATTTCCCCTCATACAGAGTGTCTCAAAAGATTCTCCAATCTATTAAAACTTAAAAAAAATTTAAACTATTAAGGTTTAAAACGGCACTAAGAGTTTGGAATACCTTATTTTTTATTAGTATTATTAAGTGTTAACTGTATCCAAGGTGGAATATGACATATTGGATAGAGTCAGCCATAGAGTCAAGAAGACTTAGTTTCAAGTCCTGCCACCAGCAAATACTGGCTATGTAACCCTGATTGGTCATTTAACTTCTCAATGTCCTAGGCACTGAGACTCTAAGTTACTGATGAGCTATTTTGGTGCAAGAATTTCCACACTGGGAGTTCCCTGCAAGATGAAACCATGGGCCTAGATTACCCCAAAAGAAAATATGTAAAGAGTCTGATGATGGGCATTTGACATATAAATACATAAAAAATAAATAAGAACCAATCTCTTCCCTCAAAGAGTTAATATTATACTAGGAAGATACAGCTTATTAACAAAAATAACAAATGTAATATCATTTTAGGAGGGAGAAAGCATTAACAACTAAAGAATCGTGAAAAGCTTCCTATACATGGTGGCAAGTAAGTTGTCTCTGAAGGAAGGCAGAGGTGAGGAATGGGGTGCATTCTAGACACAGAGTGCAGTCTCTAAAAAGACACAGAGTCATGGGCTGAATGTCTTACATGAGTAATAGAAAGTACACCCATTTGACTGGAATACAGAGTGCTTGAAAGAGACCAATGTGAAATTAAGTGTGGAAAAGTTAACTGATTATGAAAAGCTTAAATGCTCACCTGAGGAATATGTACTTTATTGTCGAGTCAATAGGGCACCACTGAAGATTATTGAGCAGGGAAATGAAATGATCAGGCCTGTACTTCAGAAAAATGATTTCGATAACTGAACAGAAATTGGATAAGAGAAGGGAGAGACTAGAAGCAGAATGACCAATTAGGAAGATATTGCAATAGTTCAGGTAAGAGGTAATGTGACTTGAAAAGGGAAGACGTGTCATGGGATATTCAACCAAAGTAGAAAATGTAGAAGATGCCATGAATAAGAGAAAAGCTCATGCATTTGATTTTTGGCATTTTGAGCTTGAGATGCAACTGGACCATTCAAATGGAGATGTCCAGCAGACAACTGGTGCTGTCATGCTGATGTTATGAAGAAGGATTAAAAGTGGATATAGATATGTCATGCATCTCTAAATCTATCTTCCTTCCTTCCTCCCTCCCTCCTTTTCTTTCTTTATCCCTCCCTCCTTCCCTCCTTTCCTTCCTTTCTCCCTCCCTGCTTCCCTCTCTTCCTTCCTTCCCTCCCTCCCTTCCTTCCCTCCCTCTTTTCTTTCCCTTCCTTTCTCCCTCCCTGCTTCCCTCCCTCCCTTCCTCATTTCCT